>NW_021703783.1:84454745-84485208 GCF_005190385.1 Monodon monoceros
AAAAAAAAAAAAAAAAAAAAAAAAAAAAAAAAAAAAAAAAAAAACCATAAGTTTGTTTTCTATGTCTATGAGTTTGTTTCTGTTTTGTATATAGATCCATTTGTATTATTTTTTAGATTCCACATGTAATATTTGTCTTTCTCTCTTACTTACTTCACTCAGTATGATCATCTCTAGGTCCATCCATGCTGCTGCAAGTGGCATTATTTCATTCTTTTTTATGGCTGAGTAATATTCTAGTGCGTGTGTGTGTGTGCGTGTGCGTGTGCGTGTGTGTGTGTGTGTGCGTGTGCGTGCGTGTGTATACACCACATCGTCTTTACCCATTCATCTGTCGATGGACACTTAGGTTGCTTCCATGTCTTGGCTATTGCAAATAGTGATTCTGTGAACATTGGGGTTCATGTATCTTTTTGAAGTAGAGTTATCATTTTTTTGGAATGTATGCCCAGGATTGGGATTGCAGGATCATACGGTAACTCCATTTTTAGGTTTTTTTAAGGAACCTCCATACTGTTCTCCATAGTGGCTGCACCAATTTACATTCCCACCAACAGTGCAGGAGGGTTCCCTTCCTCCACACCCGCTCCAGCATTTGTTAATTGTAGACTTTTCAATGATGTCCATTCTGACCAGTGTGAGATGACACCTTAATTGTGATCTTGATTTGCATTTCTCTAATAATTAGTGATGTATCGTCTGAATTTTAACAACAGAACATTACATTTGTAGTATGTGGGGAGCAGTTTAATGCAGTGATTACACACCCAGGGCCCAGAGTCGAAATGCATAGGTTCAAATACGAGTTCCACTACTTGTGCCAATTACTAAAACTTGCTGTACCTCAGTTATCCTGTATCTGTAAGTACACTAGCAACACCTACGTCATAAGGTGGTTGTGAGGATTAAATGCAATAAAGAATGTAAGGCCTCAGTGTACTTCAGGCACAAAGAACACACTTAACCAATTTTACTATTATTATTGTTGTTGTTAGTAATATTTGAAAACAATGACATTTAATGAATCTCGGGGATTTCAGAGCAAGGAGGCAGCCTGCTGCTCCCCCAGCCACAGGAGCCCCTGGAGGCCGGGCGGGGGTTAAGAATGCAGCTGAAATGAAATCCAATGGTCCCTTTTCTGCCCCTACATCCTTTGGCTTTTTCTCTGCCTCTTCTCATTTTACTAAAATCTCCACGACCTGAGTAATGGGACAGTGAAGGAGACAAGAGGTGGGAAGAGGGACAGGCCATGGGGACCCCAGGTTGAAAGGAAGGATGTTCATGGAAACGGGCTGTGCAGGCGGAGTCTGCAAAGCTAAGTGATTTTTTTATGAACTCCGTGAAAGCTCCAAAGTCAGCTTGTCATGACATGGCTGGTGCTCCTTGAGAAGGGGGCTTTCCTAACGCTGCTATGATCTGGGCACTTACAGCAGGGTCAGGAACACTGACAATGGAAGCTTGCCCATCACTCAGCCCCTGGCCAGGCCAGCAGGCCTTTCTTACCAGCGCTTCCTCTTTCACAGCGCACCACAGAGAAGAAAATCGAATCAGATCAGATCGCTGCCTTTCAAAATTTGCTCAGCAGTGATAAAAATAAACTCCAAACATCCACATATTTGATCAATTTACTTTTATCCCTTAATCGAATAAGCCCCACAATCAGAAAGAAAAACATTCTGCTAAGCATTTCATTTCTCCAATGATTCATCTACCCACGGTCTCAAAGCTGACATGATGGGAATGAGGTATATTGAATGCTGAAATAATTTTTATGACCACATCACAAGAGGCTGGAATGGCTTTTAAGGTACATCATATTTTAATCACAAGCACATATAAAGCATCCATTGCTTGAAAACTTAGGAGAAGTTTGAATTGGAATGCCAGAGTCATAATACCATTATCAAGAAAGGGAAGACTGGCTCTTCTTTTTTTTTTTTCAGTCCTTAACTCCTTCTGTGGTTGTTGGCTACTCTGATAGGCTTGAAAGAAAAGTGTTTTAGAAAGTAAGTAAAAAAAAGTACACACAAAAGGAGATTTCAAACCAGCAGACACCTGAGGACTCTAAAATGGGTGACCTAACTCTCTTGGGTTACTCACTAGCTGGACGGTAGGTCTCCTTTGAAAGATCAGAAAGTTTCCTCGAAGCCAGGGCGTCTGCAGCATTTCCAGGGACTGTATTCCTGGCCAGTGCATCCTGCTGGTCTGCTCCAGGCTCGGCATCTCTGTCCTCCATGGAAGGAGGGAAATTAAACCATCACTGTGGTCCCTAATGCTAGGGCTCAAGTCACCCTCTCTTCAGCCTGTTGTCACTTAGGTCTAGGGAAACAGGAGGAAAAAGGCAAAGGGAAGTGGGTCAGGGAAGAAGGAAAACAGGCACAAGGAAGAGGAGGGACTATGGGGTTTTTTTAAGGAGGCGGGATGATGTGGTGGGAAGAAAAACGTGCTTTGGAACCAGACAAAGCTGGGTTCAAATCCTAGATCTGCCATTTTTCAACAGTGTGATCTTGGATCAATGACTTAACCTGTCTGAGCTTTATCTTCTCAATCGTAAAACAAGGGGAAGTATCTGGTGTACTGGGTTGGCGTGAGAATGAGTGAGAAGACTTATGTAAAGATTTTAGGTCAGTGCCTGAAATATAATAGATACATGATAAATATTAGTTTTCATATTTTCTCTCGTCTTCCAGCCTCTTCAGAGGTGAGAAAACAGAATAAAATAGAAAAGTGTCACTCAGTTCAAATCTTGTCCCTCGACTCTGAAACCCCTCCATGGTGCACCATGGTCTACAGAATAAAGCCCCAGCTTCCTGGCAAAGCAGCCCAGTTCTGCACAATCCAGCCCCAGGCTGGCATAATTTTCCATCTCTCCTGTGACACGCATCTGGGCACCTTACACCCCATCCCTGCCAGACCATTCCATCCTCTCACTTTGCCACTGTTTTTGCTCATGTGTTACTGTTAGCTTGGTATTCCTGTCTCTCCTTATTTACTCATGGAAATCCTATGGTTCTCCCCTCTTTCCCTTCTCATTTATTGGGCAACAGCCGGGTACCAGATACTCTGCTGGGAGGCAGAGACACAGAGAGAAAGATGACTGGCCGCGATCTGAGTAGGGAGGCCAGGGTGGAGGTGTGGGAGATAGCCTGTCCAACCAAAGCTTTAATACAAGCAAGGGAACCATGAATTCTGCTGGGAGAGATGGTACGGAGAACAGCTACAGGAAGGAGGTAGCCACTGAGCTGGGCTCTGAAGGTTATGTAGGAGTGTTTCAAGAAGGAAGAAGGAAGAGGGGCAGTGGTAGCAAAGGCAATGACATGGACACTATTTTGAGGGACTGTAAATCCGAAATCAGACTCTGTAGCTAGAGGAAAATAGAGTCAGGCTGTATAGGTGGGGTAAGCAACTCCAAGTCACAGGACATGGCAGAGATCTTACCCCACCACTTCCTGGCCGGGCATCCCTGGGCGATTCCCTCACCTCTCTAACTTCAGTTTGCTCATCTGGAAAGTGGGGAGGTAAAAGCAGCGCCTCGCCAGTAAGACGTGTGAGGATAAAGGAAGGTGATCTGTGTAATATTCTCGCAGGGACTCTGGCAACGTAGAACGTGATGAGCAAGCATTAGTGCTTCTTATTTTTGTTGAAGTCTAGCTAAACTGTCAGCTCCTAGTCAGCTTTTCCTAACACTCTGAATCAACTCCAACTCCTTTGTCCTCCGTGCTTTCAGGGC
The DNA here is from genome assembly GCF_005190385.1 of Monodon monoceros. Taxonomy (NCBI): domain Eukaryota; kingdom Metazoa; phylum Chordata; class Mammalia; order Artiodactyla; family Monodontidae; genus Monodon; species Monodon monoceros. Next base: position 84,458,476 of record NW_021703783.1, read on the forward strand.
ACTTTTATAAACCTTAGCGTTTATTTCACGGCCTCTCGCGTGACCCTGTATTTGTTTTTCTGCTTCTTTCTCTAGCAGAGGGAACCCTGTGCCTTGTTCATCTGTGGCACATCCTACAGCACCAAACACGGTTCTCTGGACATGGTGGTTCATCACAGGATGATTGTTACTGAATGAATGAAACTTCTCGCTAAACAACTTAAAATGAATAATTTTAAGAAATTTTAGAGCAAACAGAAATCCTCTACAGAGGGGTTTATCAAACTTTGCCTACCCAATCCTCAGTAAAAAATGTATTTTACAAGACCCAGTGTGTGTCTACATATATATTTATGGTTAAGGGAAATAAAAATTTCATGAAACAGTAATTATCCTCACTACTGCAGCATGTCCCAGTATGTTCCAATCTATTCTTTTTTAATAATTTTTTTCTTTTAGAAGAGTTTTAGATTTAAAAAACGTATTGTGAAGATATTACGAAGGTTTCCGTATACCTCACACCCAATTTCCTTTATTAATATCTTAACATCGGTATGATATGTTCTTCACAATGAATGAACCAAGACGAATGCATTCTCAACTGAAGTCCATACTTTATTCAGATTCCCTTACTTTTTACCTAAAGTCCTTTCTCTGTTCCAGGATCCCATCCAGGATCCATATTACAGTCATCCCGTCTCCTTAGGTACCTCTTGGGTGTGATAATCTCTCAGACTGTCCTTCTTTCTGACGACCTTAACCATTTTGAGGAGTACTGGTCAGATATTTGTAGAATGTCCCTCAGTAGGGACTTGTCTGACATTTTTCTCATGATTAGACTGGGGCTATGAGTTTGGGGGAGGAAGACCACAGAGGTAAAGGGCCATTCTCATCACACACTATCAAAAGTGCATATTGTACTATCAATATCACTTATCAATGTTGACGTTAACCTTGAAACCTGGATTGAGGTGGTATTTGTCCAGGCTTCTCCACTGTAAAGTTACTCTTTCTTTCCCTTGTCTATACTGTACTCTTTGGAAGAGAGTCACTGTGTGCAACCCACACTTAAGGAGGAAGGAGTTATGCTCCATCACCTTGAGGATGGGGTATCTACAAAAATTATTTGGGATTCTTCTGCATAGGAGATTCGTCTCTTCTTCTCCCATTTACTTATTTATTCATTCATTTATTTCTATCAGTATGAACTTATGGATTCTTTTTATACTTTGGGTTATAATTCAATACTACTTTTACTACCTTAAGTATTTTGCTGCTCAGGACAACTGTGGTTGAGCTGTTGTCAGCTCCTGTACGCCTCTAACATACCTTTATCATTTATCATGATAGGTTGTTTTTCATTTGTGCATGAGCACTTCCTTACTTTCTGGCACTAAAAGATGTTCCAGAATCATCTTGTACCTTTCCTGCTACAGTCCTAGAATCAGCCTTTTCTCCAAGAAGCCCTGGTTCCTTTTATTGGCGAATACGGTAGAAACTAAGGTCTGGGCATGCTCATTGCCACTAGAGCATCATTGCTTCTAGGCCCTTTCACCTGATAGAACAAGGAAATATATGTCTGTGTACTAACTGGTATATAGCTATATACCTATAAATGTTTCCATATGTAACCATCTGTATCTATATTAAGCCATACATGCATTCATACAGATGTCTCCAACTCTAATCCATTAAGACATGTATCATTCCAGCCTTCTCCCGTTACCCACCTGTAATCTCCCACTCCAACAATGAGAAACCTAGATCCTAGCATCTGTGACCCACTTACTCATTTGTTCATTTCAGTATACACATATATGGGGTTCAGTATTGGTAACCCATACCAACATGGGGCTCAACTTGATCTGCTAGAGTACAGGGCTTTTGTACAGTTCCCTTTGCCTTTAGTCTTCTAGACCCACTCATTCCCAGACTTACTTACTCAGCACCTTTCCCCCAACCCTCTTCAGTAGAACTTTTTCATACATGTCATTCTTTGTCCTGCCACAGAGGTCTCGTCTTGGGGCTTCATTTCATCAGCATCTAGCTTCCAGTCCCAAGTCTTACTGATCATCTCCTACCTTGTTTGGTGGAGGCTGTCCTCCGACAGCTTTCTGAGAAACAGAAAATGGGAAGTTACATTTTTGAGACAATGTCTTTATTCTGGCCTTACACTTGTTTCATAATTTTGTAGGTAAAAATGTCCACACCCTAATTTCCAGAATTTGTGAATATGTTACATTACATGGCAAAGGGGAATTTGCAGATATGATTAAGATTATTGACCTTGAGATGGGGAAGATATTTTAGACTACCCAGATGAGCCCAGTATAACCATATGAACCCATAAGAGCAGAGAACTGTCTCTGGCTGACGAGAGTGATGAGGCAGGGGTGATAACAGAGATTTGAAGCATGAGAAGACCTTGAAGCAGCACTGCTTGTTTTGAAGACAAACGTAGGAAACCATGAGCCTAGGAATGTGGGCAGCTTCTAGAAGTGGAGAACAACCCCGCTGGCCAACAGCCTGCAATGAAAGGGGGAATCTGTGTCCCAAAACTGAAAGGAACTTGGTTCTGTCAACAACCTGCATGAGGTTGGACTAGGATTCTCAATCTAGAGACTTCAGAAAGGAACACAGCCGTGCCAACACTGTGACTTAGGCCTTGCAAGCCTCAGGCCTGAGTAACCAGCCTCGCCTGCCATGTATCTGACCTCCAGAACTGTGAGATCATAAATTTGTGCTGTTTTAAGCTGCTAAGTTTGTGGTACTTTGTTATGGCAGCAATAAAAACTAACACATAGAAAATATCTAGGTGAGAAATATTTTTCCCTCTGAACTTCAGAGATACTGCTCTACTCTCTTCCAGCATCTAGTGTTGCTATTTCAGTGCCATTGAATAATTGCCATTGTTGTAATTTCAATGCCATTCCCATTTCTGTTCCTTTTTATGTGACCTGATGTTTTTTTTCTTTAGGATTTTCTCCTCATCCCATAATATTCTGAAATTTCATAGTGATGTACCTTTAATTCACTCATTGGGATGAGCTCCTGGTGGCACTTTTCAGATTCGAAGCTCATTGTAGCAGCTTTTGTTGCATACACACCACTTAGTTGTTGGTGGCAATTTGATCCGGGCCCTGCTGAGCAGCTGTACAGACTTGGCCAGGCTCAGCTGATCTAGGCTGCACTCATCTGTAATCACCCATCTGTGCCCCATCTTGCCTCTCATAGGGCAGCCAGGCTTGTCTGCATGGTCCCAAGAGCAAGAGTGGAAATACACAGAGCTTCTCGAAAGCCTAGAACTTCTGCCCTATTCTATTGGACGAAGCACGTCATACAGCCAACTTAGACTCGGGGTGGAGAAACAGATTCCACCTTTCGATAGGAGTATTATGATTATTTTTGCATGTTCGTAAGATCTTTTCCTATGTTATTTCTTTAGTAATTTCCTTTTCTCTTCTCCCCTGTTGTCTCTTTCTAGACGCTCTTTCAGTAGACCATTGAACTTCCAAGACTGATAGAATTAGTTCCTTATCTTTTCTCTCCTATTTTCTATCTCTTTGACTTTTTTATACTTTCTGGAAGATATCCTCAACTCTAATTTCCAACCCGTCTATTGATTAGTTTTTGCATTTCAACTGTCATAATTTTAATTTCCAAGAGCTCTATCTTTCTTACTCTTTGAATATTAATTTTGATACCAATGTGTTCTTTTGTCATGGATACAATGATTTCTTTGATCTCTCCAGACATTTTAGTATAGTGTTGTTTTACTTCAAAATTTCTTTCTGCTCCCTGACAATTAGATTGATTCTCCAAGTTCCTCTTTATTTTCTCCTGTGGTCTGAATTTCACATTAAAAGACTTTTTCAAAGGTCAGGAGATTCTTAGTTGTCTGTGCCTTCTTAAGAATGAGATCCTGTAACACTGAGCGGAAGCACTTTGCCCGTGAATGGGACATGCCACCTGGTCAACTCTGTAATAAAGTTATTTAGAACAAATACATGCATTTAACTGGAAAGACTCTGCAAACATCAGTAAATGTAGGTCTTTTCTCTTGTACAGGTTGGTTTCTCCAGACTCCTTCCTACCTCAGGGCCCTTGCACATGCTGTTTCCTCTAACTGGAATACACTCTTCTCCCCTCTCATGGTCTATTCAGTACCTACTTGTACTTCAAATCTAAGTTGAGGTGTCACTTCGTCATAGGTATCTTTTCTAATCCTCCAGAACTGATTTTGAGCCCTTATAATGAACTCTTGCAACACCCTGTACTTCTTGTTACCACTACTTATCCCAAATAGAATTTAAAATATTATTTTATGTAAATATCCATCTAATCTCTTCTCAATTAGGCTACAAGCTCCATGGAGGCAAGACCCTTGTCTGTGTTGTTCATTGCAGTGTCCCAAGCACATAGCATAGTACCTGGCATAAAATAGCTCCCCAGCGAATATGGGTCTATTTAATGAACACCTATATAAGATAATTTTCTCCACTTACATATTTTTTCGTGACATAACTGAAAAAACAAAAAACCCCGCAAAACACCAAGTCCTGGTGTACCTTCTTGCATGATTTTTCTCATTGCTGCCTCACAAAAACTCTTGGAAAGACTATTCTCATCTCAGCTAACGTCCACCACAGAAAATCCTGGTAGTTCAAAAGGCTGCAGACACTCTGTTAACAGCCCCAGCTCGCAGGGGCTGCCTTATGTTAGGAAGGAGCCAGGGTTTGGCATGTCCTCAAGACAGAAACCCTTTTTTTAAATGTTTAAGCCCAAGGGGTGGGTGTGCGGCATCAGTTTGGGGAAGCTGTCTCCCCATCTCCAACGTTCATGCCACGACCCTGACATTGATGGTGCCACTTCGAGTGCCTGAGTGTCTCAGGAGTAACAGAAAAGGGAGAGTTCCCTGTTGCCAGATTTCACCTTACTAGGCACCACCGTGACTTTCCCTAAGTGCTAGAACTAAAATACAGATAAGTTTAAAATAAGTTCCTTAATTGCTATGGTAAGTTTAAGAAGTATTCAAGCTCACGGTCTGTCTGTTTCAAAGGCTGCCACTCACTTGTGACCAGAAGCACATCAAAGTCAGTGATCTGCAGAGGCAGAGTCTCCTTACCCTCCCTCCCCCATGTCGGAAGAAACAAGCAAACATACATTATCCAATCAAGAGAAGGTGCCCTGAAAAATCTGACGTTAAAATGAGACAAAACTAAGAATATTCCAGTCTGAGAGATTGCTCCAGTATCTTCATTTAAAATAATGGGCTATGAGAGCTGGATGGGACTGGTGAGATAATCATGTCAACCTTTCATTTTAACTTGAGGAAACTGAGTCTCAGCGAGGTTAGGCAACTTGCCAAAGGTCCCAGAGCTAGTGAGTTTTAAAGCCAAGAGTCAAATCCAGGCCCCTGAGAAATTGTACTAATTTATATTTAGAATAAATATTTGTGAAGGAATTCTACTTCTGCTTCAAATGCTGTGAACCCCAAGAGAATGCTGGTCCCACCCTAAGGAGGAAGAAAATGCTGGATAATTTATAAAATCATCACTTTTCTTGAGGCCATCACAGGGCAGAGGTTGCAATTGTAAAGCTAGTTGTAAACTGCATTCCATTGAGATGCAAACCTCAGGAAGAGACAGGACGCAGGACCGTCTCACCTTTGGTGGAACATGGGAGAAAGGCGGCCACGGTTCCAGAGGGTGGGAGGAAATCAGCTAAGATGGTAACAAATTCTTTAAGGCCAGTGTGGGCTAGCAGGAGTGTTTGGGATAGCTGGGCGCCCAGACACAGGGGGAGACGGCACTGCTTACAAGCTTTGCTCCACGGGCCTCCACTGTGTGCTCACAGGAAAGATGAGGGACAGGCCAGAGACTGGAGGGCCCCAGAGGTGGCACAGGCGGGCACAAAGCCTCACTGCTTTCCCAGATCCTTCTCCTTAGAAAGCAAAGGCTGAAGTTGCTGAGGGAGCAGAGGTAAACCTCTTGTCCATAGGCCCAGACAGAAATCCATTGCTGCAGGACAGGGGTAGAAACAAAACCCTCTCTGCTCTTGGGAAAGGAACAGGAGGCCACTTCGGGTCCAGGGTGGTACACTGGCACCAAGCCAAAGTCAGCTGCCCCTGGAAGAGAGTGTATTTGACTCTTACGGCTGCTGTAACAAAGTACTACAAACTGGGTGGCTTCAGCAACAGAAATCTCACACTTCTGGAGGCCAGAAGTCTGAAATCAAGATGTCTTCATGTTTGGTTCCTTCTGGAGGCTCTGAAGGAGAATCTCCCTCATGCCTCTCTCCCAGCTTCTGGTGATGCCAGCAATCCCTGGAGTTCTTTGGCTTGTAGCTGCATCCCGCCAGCCTCTGCCTCTGTCACATGGCTGTCTTCCCACTGTGTGTCTCTGTCTCTGCATCTCCCTCTCCCTCCTCTTATTAAGACACCAGTCACTGGGTTTAGGGCCCACCCTGATCCAGTAGAGCCTCATCTTTAATTACATCTGCAAAGTTCTTATTTACAAATAAGGTCCCATCCTGAGGTTTCAGGTGGACATGAATTTGGGGGAGGGGACACTATTCAACCCAATACAAAGGATAGGAAACTCTTCCTGCCCGAGATCAACCACAGACTCAAGGCAGAATCTGGCTGCCACTGAAAGAGGGATAGAAAAGCTGGAAAGGCCCCTCTCCCAAGGCCCAGGGCCATAGGGCTGAGTAAGACTGACGCTGGGCCAGGGCGACAGAATGACGCCCCGCTCCCAATATAGAGGAAGGAGAAACATTGGGAGGGCCAAGGGCATGGAGAGAGAGAGCCTGTTACAGACTGAATGTCTGTGTCTCCCAAAATGTGTATGTCAAAGTCCTAACCCCCAGTATGGCTCTGTTTGGAGATGGGGCCTCTGAGGAAGTAATTAAGGTTAAATGAGGTCATCAGTGTGGGCTCCTGACCTGATAGGATTGGTTGGTTACCTTCTAAGAAGAGATATCATACGGCTTCTCCCCACCCTTCACATACACACTCACAGGCGCTGAGGAAAGGCCATGTGAACTCACAGGCGAAAGGCAGCTGCCTGCAAACTAAGGCAAGAGCTCTCACCAGACACCGCCCTGCCTGGCTCCTTGATCTTGGACTTTCAGGTTCCAGAACTGTGAAAATACATGGCTGTTGTTGAAGCCACCCAGTCTAAGGTATTTCGTTATGGCAGCCTGAGCAGACTGATCCAGAGCCCCAGCGCCCCTCTGGACACAGGCACGCAGGGCCTGCTGGGAGCTGAGATGGAGCAGAACAAGGAGGGAACCCCCATCCTCCTGACCCCACGTTAAATCCCGGGAATCAGCGCCTCTCGCAGGTGCACAGAGGGTGTGGCAACAACAAACCCCAACCCAGGGTAACTCCTGGCTAGATTGACTCACTGCCGCCCCCCGACACACACACACAGGAGCGGAAGAGGTGTGCCCATCTCTGGGTATAAATACTAAATTCTAGTTTAACGCTACCTGATGGCCACCAGATAAAGAAGAAACAGGCAGAGGGACCTTCCTGGTGGTGTGGAAGGAGGGGCCGGGATGCAGGCAGGAGGTACTGCAACAGCACCGACTGCGCCTCTGTGATTCTCCACTTCATTTCGGGAGAATTTCCTCTTCCGAAGGCAAGGTCAGCTTTGATGGCTCCCTACTTAGTCGTCCCTTGAACACACTTTACGAGCCAAATGAAAACCAGGAATCACTGGGCCAATGGCGATTGGGAAAAAACAGACCCAACCACATTTATGTTTGTAGTTTCTTCAACATTTTTGACAAATCTCCAATTTACTCAAATCTCTTTAGACTCACAGCTGTAGACGTCTGGTTTAATGAGAACCATTCAGCACAGCCCTGCATGAATTACGGGTGATTTATAGAGATCACTGTCAGAATCTCCGACGCAGGCGCTGCTGGGATTGCTGAGGCCTCACGTCATGTGAAAGTTTTGCAGGGAATCTGGATTGCACGGGGTCCATCAGCCCAATGACAGTTTCTGCCGCGTTTTCTTCTTCTAGTGCTTTTCCTTGAAACGGCCGAAGTGCCTCCTGCCTTCGGCTCATTCACAGAGGTGAGGGGGCTCGCTCTAGATCTTTAACTCTTCGGGGATGGTTAACACATTTGGTCTAGAAGTGCCTGGACCTGCTTGGTTCCCAATGATCCACAATGCTTTAACTTTTCTACCTCTTCAGAGGTGATAGAAAAGCACAGACTCTAGTGCCAGCCCTGCCACCTAGTAGCTTTGCAACTTTGTAAAAGTTACTTAACCTCTCTGTGCCTAATGTATTGATAGATATGCATCAGTTAGAGCAGTATCTGGCACACGGTATGTCCTATAAATTACTAACTACTATTACCACCTAAACTTAAAACACTTCCTTTCTGAAGCCCTGGTTCTTTCCACCATAGATCTCTGAATCAGCCTCCTAGACCCGCTCTGTAAAGTGCCCTTAACTCACCAGCAGCACTCATTACTCTTTTCTCCCAAGGTGCCCACAGGAAGCCATGCTGTGTTGATCCATCTGCCTCTTCCTCTAAATTGGGAGCCTCAAAAGGGCAGAGTCTTTTCCCTGATCGATTAACAGGCCTGGCACCTCAATTACAAAATGTCCAACTCATGGACAGAGCTCACTAAATGTTCTTGGAATAAACAGATAAAGGAATGTTCTCCCTCACCTATAGAGGATGGGGAATAGAGGACTAACATTTATCAGGCACCTAAGAAACACTAATTAGCTTATTTTACTTACTACTCTGAATCATGGAGTAAAACTATAAAGGACTTACCTATTAGAGGTTCACTTATTAGCTTGTCTTTATTAGTAAGTCAAATATAAGTGGTTTGCCCATAATTCAAAAAGAGTCATGTACCACAGCGTTCATTGCAGCTCTATTTACAATAGCCAGGATGTGGAAGCAACCTAAGTGTCCATCGACAGATGAATGGATAAAGAAGATGTGGCACATATATACAATGGAATATTACTCAGCCATAAAAAGAAACGAAATTGAGTTATTTGTAGTGAGGTGGATGGACCTAGAGACTGTCATACAGAGTGACGTAAGTCAGAAAGAGAAAAACAGATACCGCATGCTAACACATATATATGGAATCTAAAAAAAAAAAAGTAGTTCTGAAGAACCTAGGGGCAGGACAGGAATAAAGACGCAGACATAGAGAATGGACTTGAGGACACTGGGAGGGGAAAGGGTAAGCTGGAATGAAGTGAGAGGGTGGCATGGACATATATACACTACCAAATGTGAAATAGATAGCTAGTGGGAAGCAGCCGCATAGCACAGGGAGATCAGCTCGGCGTTTTGTGACCACCTAGAGGGGTGGGAGAGGGAAGGTGGGAGACGTAAGAGGGAGGAGATATGGGGATATACGTATATGTATAGCTGATTCACTTTGTTATAAAGCAGAAACTAACACACCATTGTAAAGCCACTATACTCCCATAAAGATGTTAAAAATATATGTATAAGTGGTTTGCTTATTATTGTATGTAACAAAGCACGGTGTGTACGTGGTTAGGATCATGGGCTCTGAAGGCAGACTGTCTTGGTTCAGAGCCAGGCTCTACACTGGGTGTGTCATCTATGGAAAGTTACCTAACCTCTGTGCCTCCGTTTCCTTCATCTGTTAAATGCGGATGATAATAGGACAGTGAAGATTTTATTATGTGCACAGTTAATACACGTCAAGTGACCACTACATGGTGAGTGCTCAATACATGTTGCATTAGTGTTTGATTTTTTGTTTTGTTTTGTTTTGCGTTACGCGGGCCTCTCACTGTTGCGGCCTCTCCCGTTGCGGAGCACAGGGGATGGTTTTAAGAGAGAGCAAAAGCGTTTAAGGGCTACCGAGATGTAGGCTTGGAACAAGAACACTGTTACTCCCATTTGCTCTGTGGCCTAAAGCAAGTTCCATGGCCAGTGCAGATTCCCGACGTGAGAAGCTGCAAAGCCATTGCAAACAAGGGGCATGGCTACAGGAGGGGTGGAGAATGGGGGCCATTTTTGCAATCAATCCACCACACCCTCCATTCCACTGGTTCAATTTTATGACTTCCTTCTTAGAGTGAGTATCTCTCTTCAGTCAAATGTGATGCTCAAGATTAGGACTTCCCTGGTGGCACAGTGATTAAGAATCCGCCTGCCAATGCAGGGGACACAGGTTCGAGCCCTGGTCCAGGAAGATCCCACAGGCCGCAGAGCAACTGAGCCCATGCACCACAACTACTGAGCCTGCACTCTAGAGCCCACGAGCCACAACTACTGAGCCCGCGTGCCACAACTACTGAAGCCTAGCTAGAGCCCATGCTCCACAACAAGAGAAGCCACCACAATGAGAAGCCCGTGCACTTCAACAAGGAGTGGCTCCTGCTTGCCGCACCTAGAGAAAGCCCGTGAGCAGCAACGAAGACCCAACACAGCCAAAAATTAAAAGATTAAAAAAAGATTGATCCAATCTCATTAGGCATCTGCCTCCCTTCCTCATGAGGCCGTGTGTATGAGTGTATAGTGTCACAAGGCTCTCTTAGTCTAGAGCTAGTTCATGACCTTTAGAGTGAAACAGAGAAAACATGCTTCTATATTTACAAAAGGGAAATTTTTTCTTCCTATGGAGCCACTGTTCATTGAAAGGAAAAACAGTGACCTGAGACAATCAAGTAAATATTCTCTGGTGATGTGGTCATCAATCTCATGGACATAGAGAAAGAACTAGGGGAGGGAAGGTCAGTCTTATGAGTTCTACCCACATTCCAGCCCTGCGAGATGCCCCTCGTCTGTTCCCTTTGTCACTGTCTTTATCACACTGCCCCATGAGGTCTGTCTGTCTGTCTTCCCGTGGGCAGGTCTGCCTTGAAGGCACTGAATGTTTCTTACTGCTGTAACTGAGGGCCTAGAAAACTGTCTAACTCAAAGCAGACACTCAGGTAACTGAGTGAATGAATGAATGAATGAATGACAATGGAGTCTGAAGCAGAAGAATGACAAGGCATTGGCCAGGGGATAGAGGGAGCAGTGCCCCAAGAGGTAGAAACAGCCTGTACAAAGCAATGGTTATGAAAGCACATGGCACATTAGGAGGGACACTTCTTGTTGGGGTGTTTGTAGTGCAGGGGAACAAGGAGAACATCAGGATTTGAGGCTAGAAACATGGGCCATTTTAAGGAATTTGGACTTTATTTTGTAGAAAATAATGAATTAACAAAGATTTTTATGGAAAAAGAGTAGTGTACTAAATAAAACTTAGGTTAAAAAAGCTTTTACAAAGCAACTCACAGTAAATTCATTTCTCTGAGCCTCAATTTTCCCATATTTAAATTAGGGATAATAATAGTTGACACATATTTGGCCAGGCTCTAGCCTAAGTACCTATTCTTCATGTGTATTAACTATTTTAACCTTCCCAATAACCCTGTGAAGTAGGAACTATTATTATCATCACCACCGTGTCTCATTTTATAGATGAGGAACCTGATACTCAGAGAGGGTAAGGAACTTGCCCAAGGCCACACAGCAACGAAGTGGCTGCATGGCTGCAATTTGAACCCAGGTGTCTGGCTCCAGGGCCTGTGCTCTTAACTACTGCATTATTTTATCATTTGTCATCCAGTGGCACCTGCCTCATAGGGCTATTGTAAAAATCAAGGTAAAGGACCTTAAAACAGGGTCTGGCATATAATATGTTTGCTGTTATTATTGCTTACCGTTGTTGTTGTTAGCTGCAAAATGTAGATAGTACTTAATATATTTAGTTATATAAATTATATTTTATTCATATAAATATATAAGCACTACTGTTTATACATATAATTTATACATATAATTAATTTGAAGAATTATTATGAAACATAAGTGAGCAAACATTTATGTCAGATATCTAGCACAATGCCTGGAACTTCAGCATAATCCCAATGTTTCTTCTTTTCCATGTCCTGTATTGTTTTTTAATTTTTTTAAATTATTAAGCTTTGTGTTAGATTAGATGACCAACAGTTTTCTCAAGGCGATCTAGGCTTTTTCTAACATGATCCTCAAAACTCTTCCAGCCACTACCCGTTCCCCAGGTCCAAATCCACTTCCACATTTTTAGGTATTTGTTATACAGCGGTACCCTACTTCTTGGTACTAAAATCTGTATTAGTATGCTGGGGCTGCCATAACAAACTACCGCATGGGTGGCATAAACAACCATAATTTATTTTCTCACAGTTCTGGAGACTGGAAGTCAGAGATCAATGTGTCAGGTGGGTTGTTGGTTTCTCCTGAGGCCTCTGTCCTTGGCTTATAGGTGGCTGTCTTCTCCCTGTGTCCTCACATGGTCTTCCCACTGTGGGTGTCTGTGTCCTAATTTCTTTCTCTTATGAGGACACTAGTTACATTGGATTAGGGCCACCCATATGACCTCATTTTAATTACCTCTTTAAAGGCCCTATCTCCAAGTACTGGGGGTTAGGACTTCAACATATGAATTTTGAGGGGGACACGATTCAGTCCGTAACAGCCTGCTATCCAAATTGTCTAGGAGAGAGATGACAAGAGTCTAAAGCAAGAGAATGGAAGAAAGAAATGTGTTATAGACACATAACCTTTGTCTAAATCCTAGTAGCCCCCAGAACCAAGGTGCCTTCCCAAGGTGCCTAAACAACTACTCCATTTGGTGGAGGGGAAAAAGCAGCCCTGGGATTTTCTGAGGGCGTTATTCATTTTTCACATGGTCGTGTTGGCATCATGAAGACAGAAACTGAGAGAAACATTATGAGTTTGGAGCAAAGGGAAAAGTGAAAACAGAAAGGATACATGGAAAAAACAACACATTTCACCCCAGAGATCAACCAAGGGAATCAAGAACTTCCAGCCTAGGCCTGGCCTTCCCCTTTCCAGAGAAGGAAGATTCCAGGCCCTTCAGTAAGGTGGCAAAGGAGGGCAGAGAATATTCCAGGGAAACGTGTACATCTGTGTTTATGGTGGGGACTGATGGAGAAATCTTCTGCGAAAGTCACTTTTCATGGAAAAACAGAGTGTGGTCTCAACAGGACTTCCTGTCCCTCAGGAGGACGTGGCTTTGCAACTTAAGGACTGCAGGTTGTAAATGGCCAGGAGGGGGTGTGCTTCTGGGGGTGGGGTTTCTGATGGAAATCAAGTGTGAAATGGAGAAGGCAGGGTCAAGGCTGGGCAATAGATCCTCTCAAGCAGACATCTCCTAGTCCCAGTCCGGGACTGGCCACTTCAGACAGATGGTACAGAGAGATATCCCACCAGCACGGGCATTACCTGAGACAGTGGACACTGGCCACTGGAGTCTAAGGAGAGGGTGATGTGGCATCTTCTATGGGAACATCGGCTTGGGTACCATTCACTTCAAGGGAAATCTTTAGCTGCTTTCAAAACATCTCTGATGGAGCTGGAAGAACGCTGGGATGGGAGTCAGAAGACCTGAGATGGGATCTTGAATCTGCCCCTCCACCACCTGAGTGATTTTGGCCACATTTCTTGATTTTTCTGAGCCTCAGTATCCTCATTTAGGAACTGAGAACATTATATCGCCTCCTCCCACACAGCATTATAGAATTAGATCAAGTGATGTACATAAAAGCATTTTGTTCACTTCTCTAATGATGAGGAAGAAACCAGGTGTAAATGATGAAGAAGACCCAGGGTCCTCACCTTCACAGAACTTTCTCATCTGTAAAAAGAAAAAAATGAATTGCTTGTCTTACAGGGTTGCTAAACAAATCAAATAAGATTATTTGTAATGCTCAGTCTAGTAGTGGCTTTTAAGAGATATTCAATAAATCTTCTTTCTCTGACAAAAGCATTATCATCATTAATATGGGAAACTTCTTTTGATCAAGGCCTTTTAAGAAAAAAAATTTTAATGATTACAGAGAAAGGCCAGTTACTTTCACAAATTAAAAATGGGTTTGGGCATAGGCACATTCTGTGGCAGGCTCGTTCATTTGATGGATGGAGGATAAACGATTTGGAGGTTTCTTTTAATTGAAGTCAAAATTAATCCAAGCAACCAGCCCGAGTCCACTTGACAGAAGGTAATTCTGTTTTAAGATGGAGATGCTATCTGTTTAATGGGCATCGGGAAGCCTATATGTGAGCATCAAAGCCAAGGACCCATCCCTCTTTCTGTCTTGCTCTCCCTCGCTTTATTTCTCTCTTAACATGCACCCCCAGGCGTATATGCACATGCATACACACACACACACACGTGTGTGTGCACATGAATACAAATACACACGAGCACAAATATACACATGTGCACACACAATTCCCAGGAAGCTAATGTGTCCTCTTCATAAGATAACATGCCATTTTGCGAAATTGTTCTTATTTTTGCTACTCTAATAAATGTTTACTGAATGAAGAAATAGATCAATGAATGAGTTAGCTCTTATGGCCCAAACACCAGCTCTGAAACATGCTTTCTGAAGAAAAGGGGACCCCAGTCAAATAAATTTGGGGAACACTGCATCCTATAATCAACTCCTGTAGGAGATTCATAATGCACAAGAGCATATAAAGGTTCTGAGAAGTCTTCTAGTAAAGAAACCAGCTTTTTTTTTCTGGTGCTGTGTTTATCATTTAAACCTGACAGTTTTTTCCCCCCAGCTTTCTTGAGATGTAATTGACATATACATGGTGTAAGTTTAAGGTGTACACCATGTTGAGAAACCAGTTTAACTTTGTTAGTCCAGAGATGTCCCAACCTACTTGACCAAGGATAGCTCTCTTCTGTACGCGTTTGTTTGCCTGTGCTGCAATGCCCGTTAACTCCACAAAACCTACTGTCCTGAGAAAATCAGTTTGGGAAATACTGTACCAGCTAGTTAGGTAATAGCACAGTCACTCTCCCTGACCTCCAGCCAGAACCTGGCACTATGCAGTGTTGCTGTTTCTGAAGATAAAACTTGCCCTGCTCATCTCTGCAGGAAACTGAGGCCAGCTCCAGCTGTGCCAGCATTAAAAACTGGGCTCTATAATAAGGGAAAAGGAGATCTCAGTAAACTTAAGGGCAAAGGAGATCTCAGTAAACTCAAGTAAACTCAGTAAACTCAAGGCCAGTGATCCAGTGGGATGTCAGAAAGTACTGGCATCAGGGATTTGAAGGTAGCAGGATGCTCTTTTTCTCATCCCTTCTCTTCTCCTTGCATCAGCTTCATTCCTTCTGGGGGGCTTCCTCTCCCTTTGCTAATAATTCCCAGAGCAGGTGGAAGTTGCCCATGACAAAGCCTACATCTACACCTACACCTTAGCACCAAAGGAAAGCCCATCCTGGCCCAGGCATCTGTAGTCATGGGGCAGGGTCACATCTTACAAGGTGACAGCTGGACCCCTTTCCCCTCGGGGAGGAAGAGGTTTCTTGTCAGTCACTCCACAAGGGTCCACCATACTCTTATATCCTTTGCCCACCTGTGCCTCTAAGCCCTGGCCATGCCTTAAAATCACCTGGAAGCATTTTCAAAATATTTGTCTTGGGCTCCCCCAGCAGAGATGCCAATTCAGTAGATTCAGAGAGGGACACAGAAATCTATATGTTGTAAAAGTTCCTCCAGGGCTTCCCTGGTTGCGCAGTGGTTGGGAGTCCGCCTGCCGATGCAGCGGATGCGGGTTCGTGCCCCGGTCCGGGAAGATCCCACATGCCGCGGAGCGGCTGGGCCCGTGAGCCATGGCCGTTGAGCCTGCGCGTCCGGAACCTGTGCTCCGCAACGGGAGAGGACGCAACAGTGAGAGGCCCGCGTACCACAAAAAAAGCACAAACAAACAAACAAAAAGTTCCTCTGATTTTGCCAACGTATTGCTCTAGAATGATCCATCTACTGTTGTACTCTGGATATTTCACACCCTCCAGAGCTCTCGATATTTGGTTCTCATTATTCTCTCACCTGGGTGCTCCTCTGGCATTTTTTAACCCGTCAAAATAGATCTCATCTCCCAAGGCCCAGTTTAAATGCCACCTCCTCCAGGAAGTTTCCCTGATTCTGCCTGCCTGCTGAAATCAATGAATTATTCCTTTGTTCTTTTATTGCATTTGGCTGTAATTCATTAGAAATTAATCTTCCTCTCCCACTAGATTACAAGCCACAGAGGGCAAAAGACCAGTTATTTTAAATAATGTTTTCTGATTATAAATAATATATATTCATGTAAATTTTGGAAAATTCAGATAACTAAAAACAGAAGAAGAAAATCTCTAATTCCGCAATCAGAAATAGCCACAGTTTAAGTTTGGGCATGTTCCCTCTAGTCTTTTTTCAATGGGTCATATTGGTATTTTTTTTCATATTTGGAGTCACGTATAATTTTCTACCCTGCTGTTCTTCAGTTGACTTTATTATTTTTTAAAAGATTTGATGAAAGTTCATAATAATGCAGTTGACAAGGAAATTTAGTTATTTCTGAGATATACATTTTAAAGTAATAACTAGAATTATGACTTATAACATTATACCAGAACATATAAGATTTTTAGAAATTTCATGTAATGTCTGAAACATTTATATTAACATATTTCCATACAAATAACCCAAAGAAAGTTTAGTATTAGTTGCTTTTTGTTTGTTTGTTTGTATTTTTATACTGCAGGTTCTTATTAGTCATCAATTTTATACACATCAGTGTGTACATGTCAATCCCAATCGCCCAATTCATCACACCACCACCCGCCCCGCCGCGGTTTTCCCCTCTTGGTGTCCATACATTTGTTCTCTACATCTGTGTCTCAACTTCTGCCCTGCAAACCAGTTCATCTGTACCATTTTTCTAGGTTCCACATACATGCATTAATATACGATATTTGTTTTTCTCTTTCTGACTTACTTCACTCTGTATGACAGTCTCTAGATCCATCCACGTCTCAACAAATGACTCAATTTCGTTCCTTTTTATGGCTGAGTAATATTCCATAGTATATATGTACCACCACTTCTTTATCTATTCGTCTGTCGATGGGCATTTAGGTTGCTTCCATGACCTGGCTATTGTAAATAGTGCTTCAATGAACATTGGGGTGCATGTGTCTTTTTGCATTATGGTTTTCTCTGGGTACATGCCCAGTAGTGGGATTGCTGGATCATATGGTAATTCTATTTTTAGTTTTTTAAGGAACCTCCTTACTGTTCTCCATAGTGGCTGTATCAATTTACATTCCCACCATCTTCAGTTGACTTTAGATAGATAACATTTTACTATGTTATTGTTTCTCCAAAAGCATTCTTTTAAATGGCTGCGTCACATCCCATGGCAAAACGTACCCCACTTTATTGACTTTCCCAATTGTTGGACGTTTGCATTATCTTCCATTTTTATTCTTGCTCTTAAGAATAACAAAGTGTGCTGGACATTTCTCATTTGTCTCTGCAGAGCCACTCTTCAACTTGGGCCCATGTGGACTTTGTCAAAGGGCTCCGTTGCCATTGGCTTTGCTTGGACTCGGAATGGGGCGTGCAGGCAGGAGACTGGAAGCTGAGAGGAGGGTGAGGGTGGGCTGCGTATTTCCCTGGGGTGGCCACCCGGAGGCCTTCTCAAAGCAGCCTCCCTCTCCGACAGTCCTGCACTACCCCTTGTGCTATCCCCACACCCTGCCCACACTTTGTCAGTAGTTGGTTTTTCGTTTTGCTGTGCTTTTTTGCTTAAACTGCCCTCAAATTATTCAGTTTTAGTGTGCTGTTTCCTGACAAGAGCCTGGCAGACGCACATAGCAGTTGACATTTTGTACCTAAATCTTTCACTGCGCTCAATTTCCCTCCTAGAGGTTCCAGATAAATTCTTAAAAGTGGATCAATGGATAGAAATCGGTTTACGGCACTTAATTTATACTGTCACATTGCTTTGCAAAAATCAATTATGCCAACTTATGTTCTTCCTAGAAGTGTTTGAGAACGTTAAAAATTACCATTTTAAATCTTCAAAATGTTGGTAAAGCAAAAAGCAGTGCATGCTTTAATTTGCATTTCATTCATTACTAGAGAGAATGAATTTTTTCCCATATTTTCATTCTTTTATGAATGACCATGCTTCATTTCACCCTCTGTCCCTCCTAATATTTACCTACCTATAATAATCATCACAAGAATTCCAATTAGTATTATCACTATCACCAATTTGGGCAATCAGATGAATAGTTGAACTATTCAATTAGCCAGAGACTAAAGACATGGTACAAAATGGGAAAATTAATAGCATCTGTTAAATGAGAATGCTTAGGGACCACATGTATTTTCAGTCAATGCACTGTTTTATAAAAATAGTAGCTATCCTATTATTTGCCAGGTGCTGTGCTAAGTGATTTACATTTGTTATGTCATCAAACCATTAACACAGGTTCTGACTGATTAATATATCCGAATAGCCATTGAATGATTTCTAGACATTATTTCTGAAGCCCAACTCCCCCCCCCCCAAGTCTTATAAGCACTAGAAACCCAATATTTCTCTCCAAGATAAGACATGGGCTCCAACGTGATGTGACCTTATTGATGCTATAACATCCCTAACCTTTGGTTCCAAAGTTAAGCAAAAATGGAAATGTTGAAATTCCACTAGGCAGACAAACTGTTCTTGGATATCCCCGATTCACTTTCATAAACACTGAGGGT
Organism: Monodon monoceros; assembly: GCF_005190385.1. Classification (NCBI taxonomy): domain Eukaryota; kingdom Metazoa; phylum Chordata; class Mammalia; order Artiodactyla; family Monodontidae; genus Monodon; species Monodon monoceros. The sequence continues at coordinate 84,477,096 of NW_021703783.1, forward strand.
TTGGAAATTTGCATAAACATCCAATAAATTTTGAACCTTTTGCTGCTTAGAGCAACATGTTTGAGTTTCATCTGTTGGAGAGAAGAGATTTTTAGAAAACAACCACATAAAATTACTTCCAACTTCTCTTTACAAGTTCTATTTTAGAATGAAATAAAGAATTTCTAGGGCAAAATATGACCAGTTTAGAAGAAGCAAGTGTCTCATGAGATAAGTCAGATTGCCAGGCCAGCCTGGTGCCACTGTCATTTTGAGTTCTTCCCTTCTACATAGAGCATTTCCCTGTCCAAATTTTCAACCTTTGTATTTTCCATTCTTAGAACCTCAGGCTCACTTTCCTTATTTCGCAGTTCCCTTCTTTTCCCATTTGGAGGGGCAGTAGCAAGAATGCAGCCAAGTTGTCTCTAGGGTTTGATCTGGTGGGGGAAAAAAGTGATAATTTTGCAGAAGAACCAAATGCTATTTCTGAGCTCTGTGGCTTTGCACAGATTTTTATTTCTGTAAGAGGTTGTGTTTTATGTATTATAGTCTTAGATTTCTGCTTGTTGCTGTGGACAGCCAAGCCTCAGTTTTAATTTCATATGACTTTGGCTGGTAATGATGAGTCTGGAAGATGAAACAGGACTCAGAGACAATTTTTCCCTTCTAGCCCTGCTAAAATTCCCCCTTGCTCATTTTCAGAAAGAGCTGACATTTTTTTAAAGTAAAATGAAAGGAGTATGAAGAAAAGAAATGACCCAATGCCCCAATCCCAGCTGATCCCAGCATCCTTCCATGGGTGTGGTCATCCAGATGTTAGCTTCCCCAGATGTGCAGCTTTATCCACCCCAAGGCAGACCCACCTGTGCGGTGAGACTGTGATGTATATGAGGTCAGGCTGCATACCTCCAAGTTACACAGTTAAATGTAAGATGCTCTAGCTTCAGCCTCTGGGTGTTCTAAGCCCAGCTCTCCATCCCTATCAGATCTCCAGATCATTCAGGCTACGGGTTCCCAGAGGAAGGAGAAGAGACCATTTGTCCAAGGAAATGTCTGTAATACACGTTAAGTGGCCTGTGAGAGAGCCCTCTCATTTATTGACTGAAACATGAAACGGAAAACATGTGCAGCTAAGCACAGGGCCCCCGCAGGCTCTCGCTTCTTCCCAGGAAATGGAGTGATGAAGGATGGAGCAAACACGTGAATTCAGGCAGCCCACATGCCTGGGTGTTTCACAATGCAAAAAGCATCTGTTGAGTGGAAATCCCAGGCATTGGGATTGGAATTTATAGAGACAGACTGACTTCTAGTCTCTAGCAGGGATTCCATTCCTGCTGCTATGGGGATAGATTTTTCCATTAAGCAAGAAGGAAGCATTCCTCATTCAATTGTATGGATTTTTTTTGATGCATTTCATGTACATTTACTAAATGCCAGTGTCTGTGTTAGGGGCTGAGGACCTAAAGGTGAGTAAGGCATGGACCCTCCCTTCAAAAATCTCACTCTCGAATGGGAATAGAATGATGAATAAATAAATGAGGATTCGAGAGGAAATTGGTGGGTACAGCCAGCCATCTGTAAACCAAGAGTACAGGATATTTGCTGGTTATGGCCATCAAATATCCATTTCTTCCTTCCTCTTGATAATATTAAAAATAACTTTTTGTTTGGGTATCACTCACACCCAACTGGCTGTACTCCCAGCCCAGGAGTGGGCCCTGATTGGCTGAAGCCAACCATCCCATCCCGTGTCTCTCTGGCCAGAATCATTGATTCAGGGCACAGAATCCAGTTCAAGCTGGTGTGATTCAGGAGACAGTTGCTGAAAGCTTCTAGAGGAGAAATTCAAATGCTCTTTTAAGAGAGCTTCCTCTTCCTGCTGGATGGCTATGGTCTCCAAGAACTCTTTGGTTCATGAGGGGGACTAGCCTTGGAGTGGAGTGGACAGTGCAGGAGGCAAGGAGTAGAAATGAAAGGTAATGAGCTTTGGTGCCATTGCTGGGCCACTGGTGCAGGCATTTTCTAAAGCCCATCGTGCCACCTATGACTCTTCAGTTAGATGGACTGATAAAGTCCCTTTATTATTTAAACCACCATGGGTGGAGGTTTCTAATACTTGCACCCCAAGATAGAGTGTTTCCAAAAAGGAGAGAGGGGTTTATATGAATAACTACAGCTAACAGTGCTGAGCATTTACATTGTGCCAAGCACTCTGCTCAACACCTTGTATGATTTTATTTAATCCTTACAATGATCCTAAGGGGTAGATTACTTTTACCCCCATTTTACACATTAGAGAATCAAGGCTTAGAGAGGTTAAATAGCTTTTGCCCAAGGGCACATAGAGCAAGTGTTGACTATTGGCATATCATTAGGAGGTTAAACCAAATGGGGACTAAACATGTCCATTGGATCGAGCAACGTGTGATTAACAGACAGGATCCTTTCCACTCCCATCCAAAAACTGAACTGCGCTCTGACTCTATCTGTTTCACATTCTTTCCCAACTTGGTGCAGCCAAGGGGACCAGAAGCTTCAATTCTGCAACAGCAAAAAGTGTCCCAGCCTGAGGAGGGGGAAGGCCCAGAGAAGGGGGCCTGGAAAGGGAGGACCCAGGAGGCCCATCTGGGAGCCCCCCTGCTGGCTGCAGTCTGTCACAGGAGGTGGGGGGCTCCATCCCCTAACCCTGGGGGCCAGAAATGAGTGTTGTCGGGCACGTATGTGGGGCAAAGGCGGCTATGGGGAGAGCGTGGCTCCACTGAGCAAGTGGATTCGGCTCGTTCATTTCCAACACAGAAGAAACTTACAAGTCATCTTGATGTCACAAACAAATTGACTACTAGTCCCTTCAAAGCTTGCCGCCAGGTTCCTCCGTGGAAATCAATCATCATATTTCAAGCAGTAACAAAAGTATTGAGCAGAATGTTGTCAACTAAACCAGGAACCTTGGACAAGGGACTCTGGCTAAGAGCACGTGGCAGTGCCCTCCTTGTGATGAAGACTGGGATAAAGATTTGTGGGAGCAGAGCAGCATCCCCCTATGTCAGTGGCCACAATAGCGACATAGTTATGGAACATAAGAGTAACCTGGCTTCGGGCATGCTGAATTCTCTGCCACACGTTCTGCTGTGGAAACGCGATGGAAATGCACAGGAGCTGAATCTGTCTCATGAAACGCCAGAGCCTAGGAGACCCTTGCTTCTTCCTGCTGCCAGTGGCTTCTTCATTTTTCTCCTAATCTCATTATGTAAAGATAAATTGTGACTTTCAAAAAAAAACCCCAGTGTCTTAGCCTGGGGATTTGCACAGTTGGCTTCTGCCCCTCTGGGTACACTTGGAAAGATGTGTGATACTGCAGTCAGCCTTCCCCTGGGACATCTTGAGTTTGGATCCCTGGCCCTGCAGTCAATGCACTGTGCGATCTTAGGGAAATTCACTGTGGCCTTAGATTCTATGTAAGGGAATAGAAAGTAGGGCAGGGCTGAAAGTGATAACTCCCCTGAAGAATGTTGGGAAACTCCCTAACGCTTTGCACAGCTCTGAGATACTCAGTGTGAGCAGGGGTCAAACTCCACCAAAGGTCAAATGGACTTTTGTCCAGTGACCTGGATGTGGAAAGAGTGGGGAAGAGAGTGGTGATCTAAACTTAATGCACTTTTCACCAAGATGGATGGGAACGGCTGTGGCTCTGGCTCCCAGGAAAGGAAGCCCATCTAGTGCACTCACATCCTCATCCTGAGGATTTTCCTGTCTTGCTCAGCAGAGGCCATATAGGACCTCGGGTGTGACGGGAAGAGCCAAATCCCAAATACCTTGAGCCTCCTCCAGTTCCACAGTACTGGGAACACAACTTGTATTTGCTGGCAATGGGATGGCCTTCCACCCAAGGAGGACAAGGACAGGCCCTGCTGTTCCCAGCTTCTCTCCGCATGGGTGTGGGTGTAACACACGCTCCTCCCATAGCTCAGGCACCACGGATTCTGCTGTCCCCTGACACTGAGTTAGAAGGGACTTCCAAGGTCATCCACTGGTGCTTACTTCCTCTCCATCATCCTCAACAAATTGCCATGAGCCTTCTGTTTTAACACCTCCAGTAACAGGAAACTTACTCCCTAACTTGGCAAGCCTTACTGCTTATCTTAGGGTTTTTTTCCCCCCATATTTCATGGAAATTCCTTCCTTGTAATGAACGGAAACTTATCTCCATGTAGCTCTTTTCTTTCTGGTCTTAATGTAGAATGACCATATTATTTATATTGCCCAAACCCAGGTTCATGTTTAAGACTAGAAATAGGCACTACCAATAATTACACCAAGACAATAGGGATAAATTGAAACTTTCCTGGCAAAATAAGACTTAAGACTTCCCCAATCTTAGGTTTACCCTAGAGGTAACTAGAACAATTCTATTTCCCCTTCCTTAAGAGTCACTGATTTTTAATGGCACTTGAATTATCCCTGAGTCTTCTCTCCTCTAGAATAAATAAGGGAGGCTTATTTCTTTTGTGAAAAGAAAATTGGACTGAGAAAAAGAATTAGCTATGATTTGGTGGGGGGCTACATTGGGAGGGGCCAAGATCCAAGGTTATGTCCTGATATCCCAGAAAAGAAAGCATTTTGTAACATTCTGAAATGTGAAGTCCGTCAGAAGGACATGAGATCAGCCACACGAATTGGGAAACATAAACTGTGGTTTTCTTTGCAGAAGTATTAGAAATTGCAGGTTTTTCATGAGGCATTATAGCGTGGCTGCGGTAGATGCCAAATTTTATCTACAGCCTGGGGCTGAGCTGGCTGCACCAGAATCTGGTGGGAAGTGTATTAAAAATCAGATTCCTGGGTCACACCTCAGAATCTCCACAGGGGCCTGTAGCATTGGCTTTCTGAAAAGCTCCGGAAGCCATTCTCATGATGAGCCACGTTGGAGGCCCACCAGCACAATGGTCAAGAGCACTGACTTTGTGTCATACATTCATTCACTCCACAAATATTTATTGAGCACCTACTATGTGCCAGACACCTTCTAGGCACACAAAAACCAGCAGTAGACAAAAAAATAAGGTATAAAATTCAAATAGATTTGTGGTCAAGGGCTAGTCCAATTTTACTAGCTATGTGACTCAACTTTTCAACGCCTCAGTTTCCACCTCTGTAAAATGAGGATGATAATACCTACCTCGTAGGGCTGTTGTGATGTTTAAATAAGGTAAAATATGTAAAGTGCTTACCCCAGTGGCTTGTCCATAGTGAGCTCTCGATAAATATTAGTTGTAAAGACCACATCATGTTGAGGATGGCAGTGGTGTCAAAGACAACAACGATGATAAAACTAGGAAAGGGAAACAAAGAAAGATTAGTTTCATCCCGTGGAGACATCGAAACACGAATTACCATCACATCCAACTTCTTAGGGCACCATGTGGCCACTTTTTTCACTATGACTTTGAGTGGCCTTTCTTTACATGCCCTGGTCTCAAGTATAAAATGAAGGTCTTGTATTTGATGATAAATAGAGATTCCACCCAACATTAATGTTCTGTTAACCCCAATTCACTCAAATAACAGTGTCCAGGCACCTGGCCGTACTTCTGGCTTCCAGACCATGCTAGCTGCTGCTGTTCACCTGGACATAAGGCCCCAGGGTTAAATGTGTCATTCCAGGCATGATTTGAACTCAAAAGTATATAGTAAAAGAAATAATAAGAAAATAAAATGATAAGGGACTGAGCTATCATTTCTGTCATTCCAGGTCTTGTACCTGGGTAGGCTTCAGACTGGGCTTATACCCCAGTACCCAAGATGAGGCAGTGGCTCAGGAAGAAGATGGACAGAGAGAAAGAAGGATGAGCATGATCAGACCACCAGGGAGTGAGGCAGGGCCACAGAGGAGGCGGTGGCTGAGAAGCTGCCTATTTTTGCAGGCAACAGCTTTCGCTTCTCCCCGGAGGTCAACAGAGATTGTAATGAGAACATTTTGGCTGAGGCCATGATTCATCGTCCAAAACTGGGCTGGGCCCCCAGCACTGGGAGAATTTCAAAGTTTTTCACATTATTCCCAAACCCCACTCCTCTATTTAAGGGTGTCACTCAGGGTTTATTATAGAAAGGGTCCAAAGGCCTCCATTCACCTATGTCTTAAGGCCCCAGAGGCTTGGGAAGAGTGGCAGTGGTAATGGGAGCAGCCTAGAGCAGGGATAAAGGGCAGTTCTGGGAGAGATTAGTGGGCAAGCTCCTAGGAGGGAAAGCTCAGCTCGCTCTGTTCACACAACTTTGGTTCAGAGTTGTGAAGAGAAGCAAACACTGAAATGCTATGGAAAAACAAGAAGTTGGAAGGAAACGCAACTTCCAAGAGGCTACCAGCCAACCGTAGTACCACTGTGTACCGTTGTATCATCTGGAACTGCACAATTCTAGGGGTGCCCTTCATACAGATCAGGGATGGGCAGACTTTTTCTGCAAAGAACCAAATAATATTTTTGACCTTGTGAGCCATATGGTCTCTGTCACGACTACTTAACTTTGTCGTTATAGCTAAGGTGGCAAGATAAAATACAAGCCACCATGTATTTTTTTTTTTTTTTTTTTTTTTTTTTTTTTTGCGGTACGCAGGCCTCCCACTGTTGTGGCCTCTCCCATTGCGGGGGCTCCGGACACACAGGCTCAGCGGCCATGGCTCACGGGCCCAGCCGCTCGGCGGCATGTGGGATCTTCCCGGACTGGGGCATGAACCCGTGTCCCCCGCATCGGCAGGCAGACTCTCAACCACTGTACCACCAGGGAAGCCCACCACCATGTATTTTTATTTGCTAAATCTCGTCACCCTATTTGTAGCACAAAAGCTGCCATTGACAATACGTAAAAGAATGGACATGACTTTGCTTCAATAAAATTTTCTTTATAATAGGAGTCAGTGAGACAGATTTGGTGACAATATGAATGGCAACCCCTGGAGTTTTCCGATGCCATGGTCCTTGCCAGCCAGCAGTCGCAATAAGGCAGTCCAGTGTTCAAATATCCTGGCAAAGCAGAGCCGTATCCTTCAAACATGTTTGACCATAACCTCCATGGTAAGATACACATTTTATATCATGATCAAGCTTCACAAAACCGCACTTAACACTTGCTAAGTGCAATATACTCTATGATATTCTACACTCTATTATATTCTATTTAATTTTTTAAGTGTTGGTGGCAACCGGATCAATTAACTTTGCAATCTTCTAATGTGCCTCAACTCCCGGATTTCTGGACTTTGGAGCCAGGAGATCTGACTTTCAGTCTTAGTTCCAACTCTTATCAAGTTTCTACTTAGGAGAATCACCTCATTTGAGAATTTGCATCTGTGACTGAGGATCATAATTATTTCAGAGTGATTTTGTAGGAGAAACATGAAGTAATTCAGTTCTTCAATGTGGTGTAGTTACCATTGGTGGGACCCAGGATGGTTTTCAGTAGTACACAGGTATATATTGTAAGCACTTATTTTAATTATTTATGAAAATATACAACTTATATCAAGTGCATAATGTTTGCAGTGATATAAAGCTTCCTTTCAAAATGGATTTATCTGACATAAGGCTAATTTATCTATGTTATCTTAAATACATTTATTTAGGTTGGTTATTTGAAGAAAAATATTAAGCAAATAATAGTACAAGTTAAATGTGAAAGTGGCAAAATTTATCCAGATGGTGAGTGAGTGTAGAATGGGAAGCATGGAGATTATGTATGAGCAAGTATAATCTAAAAGATGGTAGATGTAACATGATTACCCCTTGGAGATCTGAACTGAATGCCTGGATTACTGGTGACTCCCCAGCACTTAGAATTGGATTGGCTCACAATAGGTGCTCAATAAGTGCTTATGATGGATGGGCAATGAATGGACAGGTAGATGGATGATGGATGCTTGGATGGATGGGTAGATAGATAATGGATGGATTGACAGATGATAGTAGATGGGTGGGTGATGGATGGATGGATGATGGATGGATGGAAGATGGATGATGAAAGATGGATGGATGGATGGATGGATGGATGGATGGATGGAAGATGGATGATGAAAGATGGATGGATAGATGGATGGATGGATGGATGGATGGATGGATGGATGGATGGATGGATGGATGGATGG
>NW_021703783.1:84485218-84525593 GCF_005190385.1 Monodon monoceros
TGGATGGATGGATGGATGGATGGATGGATGGATGGATGGATGGATGGGAAAATGAATGAAATAATTAAACCCAAACCTTTTGGAGTCAGAAGGACTTAGTTTACAGTTGAGGCATAGTGTCAAAGCTATCAGTGACTGGAAACGGGAAGGGGAGGCAGACATTCTGTCTTTGAGGTATCATCCGGATACTAAAACCCTCCACACTGCCATAGTTAACACTGAGCAATAAGATGTGGTACTTATATACAATGGAATATTAGCCATAAAAAGGAACGAAATTGGGTCATTTGTAGAGACATGGATGGACCTAGAGACTGTCATACAGAGTGAAGTAAACCAGAAAGGGAAAAACAAATATCGTATATTAATGCATATATGTGGAACCTGAAAAAATTGGTATAGATGATCTTATTTACAAGGCAGAAATAGAAACACAGACGTAGAGAACAAATGTATGGATACCAAGGGGGAGAGGGAGGGGGGTGGGATGAATTGGGAGATTGGATTGACATATATACACTATTGATACTATGTATAAAATAGATAACTAATGAGAACCTACTGTATAGCACAGGCAACTCTACTCAATGCTCTGTGGTAACCTAAATGAGAAGGAAATCCAAAAAAGAGGGGATATATGTATACGTATAGCTGATTCACGTTGCTGTACAGTATAAATGAACACAATATTGTAAAGCAACTATACTCCAATAAAAAAAATGTTAATTTTATGCTGTGTGAATTTCACCTCAAAAACGTTTTTTAAAATTAAAAAAAAAACAAACACTAGGCTAAGACAGGAAACACTAAGCTGAGTCCATCACTGTTGCCCACATCAAAATGTCATTCCTGGATGTAGGCACTTGCAGCGAATACCTAGTGAAGAGAGCACGAATAGAAATATCTAGAGCCATAAGTGTTTGGAAACACCAACTCATGTAAGTCTGAACTTCTAGCCATTTGCTGATGAGAAAGGCACCTTCCAGGTGCAGATCATGAGTGCAGAGGGCACTGGCAACCAGCAGCAATCACTTGTCAAAAGGACAAGGATACACAAGTCCATTGGGCTGCCCCACACAGGTAAGAGTTGCCATGACAGGCCAATTCCAACAGAGGGGATTTTTTTGCTTTGTCAGAGTGGGAATGATAACTTACATAACAAAGGACAGCCCTTGTAATTCAGACGTTCCCTCCTGGCAATATGTTTTGAAAAGCATGATGCGTTCAGCTTATTTTTGCAAACTTGGGACAGAGGCTTCTGCTTTCAAAACCTGGCTATTTCATGCTGAAGGATTTAAAATGATACTATTTTCATCTCTTCCCTCATTTCAGTGCAGGAAAATAACCGTGACTGAAGCAGAAGCAGAGCAGTCTTTCCCGACAGAGAGGCTGTGCAGAATGGCAGGGAAGGTCCAGCTTCTGGACACCAGTCCTGGACCCCCACTAGTTGTCATGTTCTGCCACCTCTCTGTGCCTCAGTTTCCACACCTGCAAAGTAGGAATAATGTCCACAGGGCTGTCCTGAGGATTGAATGAGTTAATAAAGGCAAAACACTTAGAAACATTTCTGACACATAGTAAGCAATCAATCAGTGTCAGTTATGTTATTCTATGTTTGTACTTTGTATCAGAAATGTTCACTTTGAGAATATCATTTAATCCTCAAAAAATTAGGAATTATTCCTAGCTTTCAGACTACACCACTAGAGATCAAAGGTTAAGTGACTTACCAACGTGTAGTAAATAGAAGCACACAAATCAGGTTTGATTCCAAGTTCCTTGTCTTTCTGTCTTTCTTGCCATCCCATGCTACTGTGCTAACCTAATTCTGCAATTAAAAACCATTTCCATACAGTGTTAATTCAACTTGATTTATATTTTTAAGATTTCAATCTAAGAATAGAATGAACTGTCCCCCTTTTTTCCCATTGATTTTTTTTTTTTTGGTCCAGCCGAGTGTGTGCGTGTTTGTGTGTGTGTGTGCTGGGTTCAGAAGAGATGCTACAATCTGACTTAAATGACCTTGAAGGTGAACCTGACTTCATCTTTATTCTGTGAGACTTAGTGGTAAGGGTGTATGGAGGAGCGATTTGGGGAGAAGAGATGGTCCATGGTGGCCCCTGCCTGGAAAGGGCCCCTGGTCCCTTGTGAAGGCCATCCAGACGGCTGAGGCTGCTAAAGGTGGTGGAAATGTTGGAGCCTGCCCTTTGGGTACCAGCTTCTTCCAGGCCTCCAGGCTTCGGTCCAGATCCAGTGCCCATCTTCAGCCCAAGACACCCTTTAAGAGACTACAGGGTAGGGAAGGAATGGACATAAATGAAGATGCATCTGATGGAAAGGAGAAAAGGGAAGGAGGCTTGGGTGGGGGGTTCCCAATAGCCTGAGAAGGAAGCAAGAGCATTGCCTGAGTGAGGGGAGGTGAGTGGGAGCCTGGAGTGAGGTAGGAGAGAGCTGACTGACCAGAAAAAAATACCAGGAGACGTTGAGGGCCATTTACTAAGGGAGGAAGGAATGTTGACTCACTCTTCAGAAGCTAAATGTGTCTATCTTAGAAAAGCAGCTTCCTTCCACTCTTGCAGCATCGGGCTGCAGTGTCTGGAGTTCCTCTGAGAGCAGATGACAAGTGCACGCAGCTCTGCGTGGATCCTTTCAGCCACTGAGCAAACCCAAACTGAGCGCCTACTGTGTACCAGGGACTGTGTGGGGCTTTGAAGATACCGCAGTGATGCAAGGAACAATTCCTGCTCTCATGGAACCTAGGTCTGTTAAGGAAGACAAACAACAAACAAAAAGCCAAACCACGTTCATAAACAAGGAAACAAACAAGAGTGTGAAGAGAGAGAATAACAGGGAGTACCTTGCGGGGCAGGAGGGGGATTGGTTCAGAGAAAGCCATACAGGAGAGCAGGATAAAGAGAGACCAGGGGGTAGGGGACCATATGTCTGGGGAGGCCTGGGAAAGAAGGAGCTGTCAGGGCAGTGAGCCTCAAGTCCAGCAAGCCAGGGAGACTGAAGCAAGACAGATCATCAGAGGGGTAGGCAGGCCAGGTGGGGCCTGGCAGGATTTGGATTTGATTCCGAGGGTCTTTGGAAGTCAACTTGGGCATCCGCCTTTGTACATGATGAGGCTTTCTTCCCAGTAATGTCCAACGTGTACCTTTTGAAAGCTTTCGCTTAAGGTATACCGTTGCATCATCCAGACTGTCCCCAAGCTCTCATGACCAGACAGCATACTTGGGAGATGGCTGGGGATCAAGGGTCACGCTAAGCTCAAACATTTTTCTCTTAAGAGAGGCTCACCGCCTTGGCTGACAACAAAGCCACCGGGAACTTTGTAAACACACAGTAGATGCCAGGGCTCCCGCATCAGAATCCCTGGGAGGTGGTGGGGGGAGGGCTGGACTCAAGGCCCTGATGATCCTCCTGCCTGGTCAGGGTGGAGCAGCCCTGCCTTACAAAGTTTCAGCTCACGGGCTTCCCTGGTGGCGCAGTGGTTGAGAGTCCGCCTGCCGATGCAGGGGACGCGGGTTCGTGCCCCGGTCCGGGAAGATCCCACATGCCGCGGAGCGGCTGGGCCCGTGAGCCATGGCCGCTGAGCCTGCGCGTCCGGAGCCTGTGCTCCGCAACGGGAGAGGCCGCAGCAGTGGGAGGCCCGCGTACCGCAAAAAAAAAAAAAAAGTTTCAACTCACCACCTCAGCCTCATAAAACCCGGGTCCCACCAAAGACCACATCAAAGAGGGGCACCGAAGAGACTGGCTTTCCCTCTGTTGCTAATGACTCAACCAAAGCATTTCTCCCCAGCCCCATGTACCTGCCTCGGGCCTCTTTGGAAAGTAAACCTGTCCATTTGTCAATATTTACTGTGTCTGCTGCCTTCAACAGAGGAAGGGAAAACAGTTTTCACTGTCAAACTAATGTTTATACAAAGGATTTGTAGGCCTTCTCAGAGCTATGGAAAGTCAATCCCCCCCGTTAACCTGTGCCCTTGATGAGGTGGCGGCTTTTCTCCCACCATCCTATCCATCAGGGGTGACAGTCCACAGCTTGTCAACTGGTAAGGACTTAGGTTGAAAAGGATTTCGCCCAGAATCCTGGGGAGACAGATGCTCAAAGTGTAACCCAGTCGGAGAGGGTGAAGCCTGCCCTGCTGATTCTGGAGGACAGCACCTGTAGGGCTCCACAGGGGACCCGTTCAGAAGAGATCAGCCAGTGCCGAGACTCCTGAAAGAAGCCAATATTCTTTGGTGCCCAGAAAGCTTCCCAGCCCATTACCTTTGCTCCAGTCGACAGTATGCCCAGTGTTACTTCCAGGAAGGGGTCTGCTATCGTGATGTCAAAAGGCACTGCGATTCACGTCGCTGGAACTGAGCGTTGCTCAGAGGCAGGCTGGGCTGCTCCCAGGAGAGAGCGGTGTTGGCCAGCTCCAACCCGGCTTCCACAGTCTCAGTCACAGCCCCAGGGTTTGGACAGCCAAGCCACCCGGGACAGACACACTGAAAAGCCATTTGCTGGGCTCGGGAGGAAAAACAAATCTGATCACTGCCTATGTCATTCAGAAGAGCCCTTGGGTTTTACGGGTCAATCAGAGGGGCAAAAAGAAGGCACATCTGAGAAAGAGCTTCAGGGGCCACTGTTTGCTCCGCCAAAAGTGCAGCCCAGATGTGCTGCTCTGGTTCCCACCAGGTGCCCAGCACTGAGCTGGACACCAAGGGGTGAACGCAAAACATCATGCAACTAGCAGTCTGATGGATGGGCTCAAATCCCTCCTACGCACAAGAAGAATGGAAGAATCTGGGTGAGGTTAGCTCTTGGTGGGGGAAGAAAGTAAGAGGAGGAGTGGGGCGGTGAGGGGAGAGAGAGAGATGTCTTTTAATGTGGACCTTACTATATGCCAGTAGGAGCTTTACAAGTTTTAACTCACTGAATCCTCCTATCTCAACCCTCTTAAATGAACCCTGCTGTCTTTAAAATGGGGACAATACTAGAACCCACCCCAGAAGATTGTCCTTACATAGAATCTCAATAAAATAGTAGCTGAAAGGTACATAGAATAGTCCTAGAATGTGGTTAGTGCTCAATAAGTATATGTATCAATACTTGTTATTATTATTACTACTACTACTATTACAACTACTTTCACTATCCCCATTTTACAGATGAGGAAACTGAGGCTTGAAGAGGTTATGGGATTAGCCTGAGGTCACATGGGCAGTGAGCAACAGCCAGCATCAAATGCTAGGTCTCCCCTGCTCTAGAGACTGTCTTCCCCACCCATCTATAAAAGGTCTGTTCTGCATGAACTGTCTGGTGTGAGGACCTTGCCTCCTCTAGTAAGACTCTGTGGGCCTGCGTAGACCTGCTCTCTGGTATCTCAGCCGTGGAACACTACCATCCTGGTACTGTTCCCATGAGCGTCCCACACAGAGTTTGCCATACTTCACAAGGTATTCCAACCTTTCCTGTTCTCTAGAAATAGAGAGCCCTGCTCTGGGCATCCAGGCCACTCCTGGGATGGCCACAGTGGAAGATGCTACAGCTCCTCCCCTGGAGGCCCTTTGCTTGGGAACTTGGCAGGGGAGCTGGGAGCCCTCACCTCCTGAAACTTGGGCTCTCTCCCTTCCTAAGCCTGTCGAGCTGGCACCTGGCTGGGTCTCCCTAAGAGGCCTGGCACTTCTTACCTTTTTGTGAGGGGAACTCACATCGCCCAGTCCCCTAATAGTATGACACTGGTGTATTAGTTCTCTCGTTGCTGCTAACAAATTACTGCAAATGTAGTGGCTTAAAGCAACGCAAGTTACTCTTAACGGTTCTGGAGGCCAGAAGTCCAGAATCAATCTTCCAGGTCAGAGCTGATTCGTTCTGGAGGGTCCAGAGGAGAACCTATTCCTTGCCTCTTCCAAATTCTAGAAGTCACCTGCGTTCCTTGGCTTCTGGTCACATCTCTCCAGCCTCTTCTTCTATCATCCCATCTCCTCTGACTCTGACACTCCCACTTCCCTCTTATAAGGATGCTTGTGATTACATTAGACCCACACAGATAATCTAGAATAATCTCCCATCTCAAGATCCTTAACTTGATTACATCTGCAAAGTCCCTTTTACACTGAGAAGCAATATTCTCAGGTTCTGAGGATTCGAATGGGGACATTGTTGGGGGCTATTATTTAGCCTAGACCCCCTTCACTTATTCATTCAACAAGCTTGCACTGCGCTCCAGCCAGGCCCAGGTACTGTTTCCACGGCCTGGGAACAGTTGGACCTCATGTTCATTAGCTTCTTGGGGCTACAAACTCATCTTGTTTGGCTCCCTCCCAGTGCCTAGCCCTGAACAATTGCTAGCATTTGTTATGTGCCAGGTCTTCTCTTGAGCACCACAAGTACGTGATCAGCATCAATACTGGCAACAACCCTATGAGTACCTACTGTTACTCCACAGATGGGGACCTAGAGGTTTCCTACCCCGCCCAAGTCTCACAGCTAATGAGTGAGGGCCATTATTTGTACCTGGGCAGCCTGACTCCTGAGTCCCAGCTTGTAACCTCTGTTCCATCTCGTCTCCCAAAGAACAGCTCTCAGCAAACACTTACTGAAAGAAGGAAGGGGAGGACACAGGCCCCTAGATCTGCAGGTTCAGGGAACTGAGGTCTTGAGCATCATGTGTGGCCCTTTCATGAAAGAGAGGCTGGAAGGAAGGGCTCTGGGCCTTGAGGTTAGGCCTACCAAGTGCACACTCCAGGGGCTCAGGGGAGGCTGGAGCTGCATGGGTCACCATGACAGGTCAGACGTATTAGCTTCAAGGCTGTCCCCCAAGTCCTGGGCGCTCCATGAGGAAAGGAGCACGTCTACTCTTGCTGACTATCTTATCACAAGCCTAACACCGTTCCTGCCCAACGTAGTTGCTTGACTGATAAATGTTGATTCATGAAATGACTTAGAGGTGCACTGAGTACACATTTTGACCCCAATGGCCAAATGCTAAAAGGCAATATTTAGGGACTTCCCTGGTGGTCCAGTGGTTAAGACTTTGCCTTCCAATGCAGGGGGTGCTGGTTCGATCCCTAGTTGGGAAGATAAGATCCCACCAAAACAGCCTCACAATCAAAAAAACCAAAACATAAAACAGAAGCAATATTGTAACAAATTCAGTAAAGTCTTTAAAAATGATCCACATCAAAAAAAATCTTTAAAAAGAAAAAAAAGGGCAGTATTCAGCCAGAGCCATGTGTCGGGCTACGACCATCATGGAAGGAAATTTTGGATTATCTTGCTGTCTCTCTCCAGAAAGCAGGGTCTGAGGCACAGGGTCTGAGGGAAAGATGCTGTTCCACAGGACCATCCCCGAAGGGATGAAGGGGTGAAGACCAGGGCAGTGAGGCAGGGAAGGAAGGTGCATTAGTTCTCTATGGCTGAGAAACAAGTAACACCAAAATCAGTGGCTCAAAACAACAAACACGGGCTTCCCTGGTGGCGCAGTGGTTGAGAGTCCGCCTGCTGATGCAGGGGATGCGGGTTCGTGCCCCGGTCCGGGAAGATCCCACATGCCGCGGAGCGGCTGGGCCCGTGGGCCATGGCCGCTGAGCCTGTGCGTCCGGAGCCTGTGCTCCGCAACGGGAGAGGCCGCAGCAGTGGGAGGCCCGCGTACCGCAAAAAAAAAAAAAAAAAAAACCACTGTTACTGCACAGTCTGTAAGAGTCAGGAATCCCCAGGCTGTGCAGACAGGTAGTTCTGGTCGAGGGTCTCTTGCAGGCTCAGTCACGTTGTCAGCTGGGGCTCTGATTTCTGCAAGCCCGCCCATGTGCCTGCTGTCAGGAGACTTCCTCACCTCCTGGGCCTCTTCATGGGCCGCTCACATGACACGGCAGCTGCTTTCCCCCCAGAGTCAGCAATCTGAAAGAAAAAGATTGCATCTTCGTCTGTCTGGGCTGCCATAACAAGATACCCCAGACTGGGTGGCTTCAACAGCAGAAGTTTACTTCTCACAGTTCTGGAAGCTGGAAGTCCAAGATCAAAGGTGTGGGCAGGGGTGATTTCTCCTGAGGCCTCTCTCCTTGGCTTCCAGATGGCCAGCTTCTCGCTGTGTCCCCGTGGTTTTGGCTCTGTGTGTGCACATCCCTGGTATCTCTTCCTCTTCTTATAAGGACACCAGTCCTATTGGAGTAGAGCCCATCCTAATGGCCTCACTTAACTTCGTCACCTCTTTAAAGACCTTATCTCCAAGAGCAGTCATATTCTGGTACTGGGGATTAAGGCTTCCACATATGAATTGAGGGGGGCAGGGGCAGGCAAAAAATTCAGCCAATAACAGAGAAAGAAGCCAAGAAGGAAGCCATAGTCTTTTATACCCTAATCTTGGAAGTGATGTCCCATGATGTCTGCTGAATTCTATTCTCTGGAAGCAGGTACTGAGTCCACCCACGCTCAAGTAGAAGGAATAAAACGCTACCTGTCGAGGGGAGGAATATCAAAGGATTTGTCAACTCACCTTTAAAACTACCACGGGGGGAGCCAAGGAGAGGATGTATTATTGAACTGGCCACAGCTAAGTGTGGCTCGCTGTGGGGTTTTTTGGGGCCATCCCCCGAGAACCACATGCACTGAGTCTCAGGACTGTCTGTGGCAAAGAGAAAGGGGAAGAATTTATTCACCAGTGCCCATCATCAGTTGGTCAGTGCCCACCTTAGGGGGTAGTATCTCCCCTGGACTGCAGATTGCTAAGGCAGGGCGTCCAGCAGCGTCCCTTGGTGCCAGCAGGGAAGCCCAGGCAGGAGGTGGGAAGCTCATGCGTGGACCTGAGCCTGGGCACCACCCGGAGGCACCTACAGGAAGCTGGGGACCTCTCAGAGCTGAGGCCACAGTGGTACTAGAATAAGGTGGGTGAGGCTGGAAGGGTCTGAAGGGGTGCATAGTAGGCTACAGCATGAATCTGAAATTCGATCAACAACTGACTTAATGTTACAATTTTATTATTAAAAATATTAGCAGCTGAATCTTATATTTTGGGCATTAGTGTGCTGGCCCAATCATTTCTCAGCACCGTCCACTCCAGCAGTCACCATGGTGACTATTCGAGACTCTGTCACCTGCAGTAGTGGAGGAGCAAGGCTCTTCCTGGCTGGTGGTGCCAGTAGGCGGACTGCTGGCATGGATGCATGGATGTTGGTGCCATGTTAGGGGCCTGGCTATTCTCCCCTCACCCCTACTCCCCCGGCCCCATAGGAACTAACCAAAGTGAAGCCACCACTGCCTCAAAGCTAAGATGGACTTTTGTCAAGTCTGTTTTTTTAACAGTTTGACCCACTAGAATGAAAATGAAGTTTGAGTATCCTACACGCTCCTATTTTCTTCCTGTTTTGTATATCCGTCAAGTCTAGGCTGAAGGGAAGAGGATTTATCATAGATGTTATTTCATGTGATTTTGGAGATTTTTTTTCTTCTTTGAGGAAGCAAAATTGGCTTTTTTTTTTTTTTGCGGTACGCGGGCCTCTCACTCTTGTGGCCTCTCCCGTTGCGGAGCACAGGCTCCGGACGTGCAGGCTCAGCGGCCATGGCTCACGGGCCCAGCCGCTCCGCGGCATGTGGGATCTTCCCGGACCGGGGCACGAACCCATGTCCCCTGCATTGGCAGGCGGACTCCCAACCACTGCGCCACCAGGGAAGCCCAAAATTGGCATTTTAATTTTTAAAATTCATCCTCACAAGAGGTAAAGCAGTCCAAACAAAACTTTTTCTCAGAAGCTTCATGGCCTAAATGGGAAATAAATATCAAAAAATTCGATCTAATTTTTAAAGGATATTTAAGTAGTATTACAAATACTAGCATATGAAATCTACGAGCATTAGCATTCTAATCTAAACTCTATTACCTCTATTATCCTGTCATGTATAGCTATTCAAACTTTGTAAACATTTGTTGGATCAAAAAGGCTATTAACTTGTTTTTAAAGTTATCTTGCTAACCTGCTCCCTTTAAAATATCTATATTAGCGTCGCACTGTCTCTTTACTATTTGAAAGGTCCGATAACCGTTTTATATTTTAAATTAATAGCTTTTATTGCCATCATTAGTTATTACAGCATTTTGCAATAACAAGTACCCTCTTTGCTCCAGGAGACTAATAGAATTTCAATATGTCAAACACATATGAAGAATTTTCACTCCAGGATATATCTGCCTTGTGGTCCTCTCTTCGAAAATGCATATTCAAGCATGAATCAAGTGACACAGCTCGATCATGTGACTCACTATTCCACTGAGTAGACATGCTGTAACCTGCAGGGTCACAGGATCATAGATCACACAGACACAGCCAGATGCCAAAGACCACGCAGAAGAGGCACTCGGCAATCGGCGATCTTCCAAAGTCAAAGCCAAATAAACGGAGGCTGAAAGCAGAGCGGCACATGTAAAGCCGTATTGAAATGCTCTCTCTGCCCATCCAAGCAAACTCATTTGTGAGCCTGATGATGGCCAGGCTTGTGTCTGATTCACTTTGGTAGGTCTACCCCCTAGCACAGGGCCTGCCTGTCACATAGTTTGTGGAATCAAACTGACTGTGCCCACCCCAAGCTTCCAAGAGGTCAGCTGTATTCCCTGGGCAGCATCAGGTTCACTCACCCTCCTAAACACACATCCTCAGGCTCCAGCCTCTGCTTCTAGGCCCTGCTTCTGTCTTCTGCTGGGCCCAGCTGGTCGACCATGCCATGGTCCTGTCCATCACATTTAACCCTAAGGGCCCAGACCCCTGACCTGTCATGCTAGGGGCCCCAGCTCAGCAGCTGTCCCTTCACCAAGCAGCTTCATCAAAAGCAGAAGTATCTTTTGACACGAGATCACAAAGTATTCGCCTTCTGAGTTTCCCGGAGAAGTAGAACCCGGCTAAAGAGACAGGGAGAGAGGTTATAAGGAATTGGCTCACATGGGCACGGAAGCCAGAAGTCCCAGGATGTGCAGTCACCAAACTGGAGAGCCAGGAGAGTGGACGGTGTACTTTCAAGTCCAAGTGCAAAAGCCTGAGAGCCAGAAGAGCCGATGGTGTGAATTTCAATCCGAGTCCGAGTCCAAAGGCAGGAGAAGACCGATGTCCAAGCTCACCGACAGTCAGGCAGAGATCACTCCCTCCCCAGCCTTTTTGTTCTATTCAATGGATTGGGTGAGGCCCACCTACACTGAGGAGGGCAATCTGCCTGACTCCATCTACCTGTTCAAATGTTTTTCTTATCCAGAAATACCCTCAGAGACACCCCGAATAATGTTTAACAAATAGCTGAGCACCCAGTGGCTCAGTCAAGCTGACATACAACTAACCATCCCAGGAGTCAAGCTGTCTGTGTAGATCTTTGCTCCCAGGGAGCAGTGTGGGAAGAGCATGAGTTTGGGCACCAGCCAAGACTGAGTCTGAACCCCAGTCTACCATTCAAGAGCTGTATTGTCTAAAACAAATGACTTAACCTCTCTGGGTCTCAGTTTCCTCATCTGTAAAATGGGGGTAATGCCACCCACCTCACAGGGCTAATTTGAAGAGTCACTGAAATAATGTCTATTGAAGGCCTAACTCAGCATCTCACATATAGAGGGTCTCAGGAAATGCCAGTTCCCCTCTCCCTGCTACCAAGCACATCTTTGCACTGGCTTCCTCTTCAAACTTTTTGTTCTTGTTTGTTGAAATATCTTGCTCATATACAGATTCTACATGTCCTGCAAAGTCCTCATCCCGCAAGAGGCCTGTCCAGGAGATAGGCATCCCTCTGGTGAACTTCTATAGCATCCCATGAGTAACACACAGCTCAGTACACACCTGTGTCTCAGTGTCATTTTTATATCCTCAGTCAGATCATAAGTTCTATGATGGAGGCAGCTAAAGACATGGAAGCAACCTAAATGTCCATCAACAGATGAATGTATAAAGAAGATGTATATTTATAAAATGGAATACTACTCAGCCACGAAAAAGAATGAAATAATGCCATTTGCAGCAACATTGATGGACCTAGAGATTATCATACTAAGTGAAGTAAGTCAGACAGAAAAAGACAAATACCATATGATATCACTTATATGCGGAATCTAAAATATGACACAAATGAACTTATTTACAAAACAGAAACAGACTCACAGTCATAGAAAACAAAGTTATGATTATCAAAGGCGGAGGAGGAAGGATAAATTAGGAGTTTGGGATTAGCAGATACACACTACTATATATAAAAGAGATAAACAACAAGGACTTACTATATAGCACAGGGAGCTATATTCAATATTTTGTAATAACCTATAATGGAAAAGAATCTGAAAAAGAATATATATATTATATATATTATATATATAACTGAATCACTTTGCTGCACACCTGAAACTAACACAACATTGTAAATCAACTATACTTCAATAAAAAGATTAAAATTTAACAAAAAAGAATGGCATCATAACTGTCAGCTACAATCAAATCAAAGATGTACTTTATCAAAATAAAGAAGGCAGCTGTACCTTAGACAAATTCTGTTCTCTCTCCCTGACCCCAAATGCACTTGCAATGCAGGCCTGTGTAGACTGAAGTCTCTTAGTGTAGCCTGAACTGAATCTCAGTATAGAACTGATCCTTGGAAGCGAATGATTTCTTTTAATAAAAGAGAATGCCTTCATCCTTAATCACAGCATTTTCAAGGAATCCATGCATCTCAGGGGTCTGAACATCGGCACGAGGGACCGAGTGAGTCATACATCACAGGGTCAAGCCTCGTGGGCTGCCCAAAGGCCACATAGAGGCCTGCAGGAATCAGGGTGTCTTAAAGGCATCATGAGAGTGTACTGGAAAATCTGGGAGACAAAATGTTCTAGATACAAATCCCCATCGCCATTTTCTGTATAGTTTTAGCAAGTGAGTTAAACTCTCTGTTCCTCTTTTGTATCTTAGGAGTAATAATGCCCGTGTCACTGGGTCGTGTGAGGATTTAATAAAATAATATGCAAATATGGTAGGAACAGCATAGCATAGGTAGGACTCAGGAGTTGAGTTCAAACCTCAGCTTTTCGGGCTTCCCTGGTGGCACAGTGGTTAAGAATCCGCCTGCCAATGCAGGGGACATGGTTTTGAGCCCTGATCTAGGAAGATCCCACATGCCTCGGAGCAACTAAGCCCGTGCACCACAACTACAGAGCCTGCGCTCTAGAGCCTGTGAGCCACAACTAACGAAGCCCGAGCACCTAGAGCCCGTGCTCCGCAACAAAAGAAGCCACCCAATAAGAAGCCTGCGCACCGGAACGAAGAGTAGCCCCCGCTGCCGCAACTAGAGGAAGCCCGTGCGCAGCAACAAAGACCTAATACAGCCAAAAATAAATAAATAAATAAAATTTTTAAAAACCTCAGCTTTTCTGCTTACCTGCTGTGTGTTGCTTACCTTCTTGTGCCTCAGTTTCCTAATCTGTAAAATGGGGATTATAATAGTAACTACCTCTTGGGTTGTTGTAGCATTGAATGAGATCATACATGTAAAGTGCTTAGAACAGAAGAGTAAAGCTCAATAAATATTAGCTGTGATCACAGGAAGGGCCCACCTTGGTCCCACGCATTAATGGGTACTCAGTGAATGGAAGCTCCTGTTAGTTAAATGGGTGATCAGTTGAGGAGAACAGGAAACCCAGTAAGAAGAACAATAGCACGAGCTGTGTCCTGAGCCAAAGCTGAACCCTGTGACCAAGGAAATTTTGACTGACATTTTGCCCCATGGCCATTATTAATAAACATGCATAGCATGTTCTGCAGTGAGGGGGGAAAAATTTACACATGAGCACTGCACCCTGAAAGTAATAAAAAAATTACGTCTGGTTCAGGTTGCCTGAATAAATGAAACTTTGAGCACTTCCACATTAGCATGGATCCCCAGCGAGAGCAACTATATTCCTGATTTTTGCAATGCTGAGAGCTGAAGATATGTCACACTCTTTCTGTATGTGATAATCACATCAGAATGCTGCCTTTTCCCTATCACGAACAGACTGATGTGTGCTTGGTAACCTTGTGGTTTTGTTCTCTAAATAGCTTTGTGTTTTCTATGGGAAGAGGTGGTCCTACTGAAGTCAGACTCCCTTCACTTGTCACAAGTCAACTTCTTTTCTTTCCTAAACTTTTGTCTTTGAGTCTTCTGTTGACAGTTATGAGGTCACTGGCGACCAGTTTATTGTTCAACATCCCCAGCTCTGAAGTTTCTGATCATGATACTACCCGTAGATGAAGCTTTGGTTAAAGAGTTGGCAGCTAGGATGTGAGTGCTGGGAGCAGCATAATGGGGAAAGAGGATTCCAAGTCGATGCATCTGCTCCTAGATGCAATGGGTTATCTTCTGCATCTGGCAAATAAGATGGGAAAATGTGTTAGTTCTTAAGCAAGGAGCTGCAATCACTTGGGCATGGAGCTACACAAAAGCTGTGCTAATTAAGTTTAGGTAAAGATGGCACCATCTGAATTTCAAATCATGGAACATGATTTACTCATTTATAAATAAATACAAATATTTATAAATAAAGATATATAGAGAAAATATATTAATATCTATATTAATTTAAAGTGTTATATAATATATTGTATAAATGTATTGTAATATTTATATGTTATAATATTAATGTAGTATACTATATATTCCCAGCACCTAGAACAGCTCCTGGCACAGTGTAAGGGCTCCACAAACATTTGTTGAATGAAGACAAGACCTAGAAAGAAGAAACAAAGCAGGGAAGGAGTGAAATGTTCAGACATTCATTTCAGAGGGCTCGTTCTGAGTACGAGGTGAAGAAAAGACCAGTAGAAGGCAGGGGTGGAGGGGCAGAATGGGCAGGGCAGGAGCAGGGAGACCAGTTAAGAGGCTCCTGCAATGATCCAGAGGAAAGAAGATGATGGTTTAATGATCATCTGGGTGAATATGGGCTTTTGTGCCTTACACATGTGGTTGAACAGACATTAATGTTACAGCCATCTGAAAAATATACTGTTTAAGGAGAGCTCTGGAAAGGAACTTTGAAAGATAAATCAACTTCTTATTTTAAGAATAAAAATAAGCTCCTAATATTTGATTATTTTAAAGGAATTTCCTGTGCACGTGCAAAATGCCCGGCTTTTATTCTCTATTAAGACATGCAGAGTCTATTATTACAGCCTTGATGTTTAACTTACCATCAAAGAGAGCAGACCACGATGACCAGATCTCAAGTTCAAGAATGTTAAAGAGTGTTCACAATATGCCCCAGACTCAAAATGCGTTCTTTAATACTGAATAGCATGGTTCACAAAGGACATACTCTTTCTTCCAGAAATAGGGTGACGATGTGGGGGTCATTGATATAATATCCCAAAGATGACAGTGTGACATTTAAGAGGCCAAGAAACAGAGTGGGATAAGAAGTCCACACCCGGATTTCTAAACCCAGTTCTGCCTTGTATGAGCTGTGTGGCCTTGGACAAGCTACTCAGCTGTTCTTGGCCCGAATGTCTTCACCTCATTATCACTGCTAATAGTGCCTGGCACTTTGCATGCATATCACAGTGCAGAACTTTACGATTTTCATTTCAGCAAGGGAGGCTGCTGTTGAATTACCAGCTGCCTGTATCTCTAACGGGGAAGATAGCGAGCCATTTTCCAGGAAATCATTTTGTACTTGGAAGAATTCTTCAAAGGCCTTCTGGTTATGTGAATGTAGGATGAGAAGAGCCCCATTGCTCTGGAGGAAAGGCTCAATAGGACAGTTTCTTGGCCTAGAAAAAGCTATTCCTCCCCACCCTCTTCCAATTTTGCGTAAGGGCAAAGGAGACCCCTGGGAAGAGAAGATTGGAGGGGCTGGCCCTTTCTCTTTGTCGGTTCCACTGCTAGAACCTCTCTGATGGATGCAGGCGACTTGACTAAGGCCAGCTGGCAGGAAAAGATCCTCCCAGGGGCCTGGGAAGGGGAAAGATCCACATGGTTGTTATTATCATAGAGTAAACATCAATAATCACTAACAGTTGAACTGCTTTACAGTTTACAAGGCATTGTCACATATACGAATATCATCTTCACACTACCGTGGTTTGACCTGAATTCTCAGAATGAGGAAGCCATGCGCCCCCATCCCTGTACACCTAAAAATGATCCGCCTGACATTCCATCCGAGAGATGCCCTAGTAGGTGTCCAGCCTCTGTGATTTCTGATTCTTGAATACCAGCCTCTTCACCCCACATCTTGCCCTTAAATTCTTTCTCTCACCCTTTTCATTACCACTCATTCTCTCCCCCAGTTATAATTCTTCCTGAGTCCCATCATTTCAATTTACAGCTCACTTTTCCCCTAGGTTTTGATGCCCTGCTCTACCTCTTGTCTGCTACATTCTTCTCTCTTCTTTAGCTTAATAATTGCATATTCACATCCTTCTAGGTCCCTCTCTGCCAGCTCACCTTGGCCCACAAAACCTTCCCTTGATTCACTGCCCCATAAGCAGTTCCTGACACCTTCAGGGACAGAACCTGGGCAGCTAATTCCATCTGACCAATGAAGACCCTGCCCAGATCCATAAAACCAACCAGACTGTGTCACCCCAATGTGAAGCCTAGCTCTCAGACCCCTCCTACAACTATATCTGCGCTCTCTCCCTCACACGAGGTCACCTTTCACATCGAAGTAGTTTCGTGACATCCAGCCATGCGATGCATCCATTAAAACACAGCGTATTTCATTTGATAGGATAGAGTTTCATCACATTCTTATCTCCTGGGGTGACACCCCATCCAACAGCACCATCGTGGCCAGAGTGGTTCTTTTAGGGTAAGCAGGAAGCAGCAGTGGTAAGTCCATTCATCCTAACCTAAATCAAAACTTAGACCAAGGAGACATGGCTGCAAAAGGGCCAGTGAGTAGCCTGACCTAAAGAAATGGCCTCAGGGGGCCAAAATCTGCCAAACAGCTGACCAGTGAAATCTAAATTGGCAACGAGGTCCAGTCCCCATTTCAAAGGGGAAATTAAAACCAGGCTATCTGGGAGGGCAGGCCCTCATCAGAAGGGCGAGGATGCTTGTAACCAAGGCAATGTGCAAACACCAAATTTTCCTTTCTCCTCTTCTCCTCTGCAGTGGCCAACTTCCAAACAGTCCTCCTACACTTGTAAATCTCAGGGAGAGGTGTCAAGAGAGGATGAAGACATCTTATCATTCCCTGAGAAAATCCAAAAGGCTTAGGGAAAAAGAAGGAAAAAAAGGTAAAGAAAAATCACTATAGTTGGTTATATCAGCAGAGAGACTTCCATAATAAATATAGGAAGACATAAGTCTTCCCAGATTGAGATCATAAAGATTCTTCTAGAAGGATTAGAAATTCAAAATAAAGTTATGTAAAAACAGATAGTCAACAGTCTCTTACATGGATGTAGAGCACAGCTGTGCGTGTTTTCCATACGTGACTATCTTGGGAGGTAGATCTCACTGTCTCCATCGGCAGGGGAAGAAAATAAGGTCCAGGCCACGTGAGTAAACTGTCCCAGGTCTGGGGCACAGTGCAGAACCTCCAACGGAGTCAGTCCTTGGTAAATGCTTTATAAACGAATGAACACAGCTTAGGTCAGAACTGATGGTGGACAGAGAGTTTCCAACACGAGTTCAGTTTCTTGCTGTCCTGCTCCATCCTAGTGGTACTGAATTCCTGTAGGGGCTTCACTCTTTCATTCATCAACCCAGGGAATCCTCAGTGAGACCCCACTGTGTGCCAGGCCCCGGGTGAAGAACTAAACCCAGCAGTGAGGGAGGCCTGGGCCCTCAGGGAGCTCACACCCAAATGGTGGGCGTAAGGGTGGAGGTAGAGAGCAAGAAGAAAGGGGTCAACAAGGCAATTTCAGATTGTGATAAACGCTCTCAAGAGAGCACGCAGGGTGAGGTGTCAGGGAGTAACTAAGCCAAGGTGTATACAGCGGGGCTCTAGAGGGGACTCTGAAGAGCTGCTTTTGAACATCATGGCTAGACATATACATATACATACAGCACTGTCCTATCGCCCAACAGTTCTGATATCTATAAGCTTCAATTTAAGGACTCTTGTAGGGAGCTCAGGTTACTGTTAATTTCCATACTGTTCGGATGGAAATTTTTAGTAAGTATTGTGCACTTCACTGCTTTATAAAGCACTCAAGTGAGGTCTAGAAGGCTATAGCTCTGTACTCAAGGGTCCCACTAAATGATAATTTTGTTATTTCCTTTTGTCTGTCAACTGTCATTTCTTAGTGGAGCAACATCAGTAGAGCCACCCTCATATTTCTAATCAGTTTTGAACTATGACATGGGAGGAACAATTTTAAATTGCTGATACACTAAAGTCAATAGTCTTTGGTAAACTGTTTTCAGTGACTCCTGAGATGGCGAAGAAGAGCAAGCAGGGGAAGTAGCAGCGGTCAATCCTTTCTTTCTTTTTCTTTTTCTTTTTTTTTGCAGTACGCGGGCCTCTCCCTGTTGTGGCCTCTCCCGTTGCGGAGCACAGGCTCCGGACGCGCAGGTTCAGCGGCCATGGCTCACGGGTCCAGCCGCTCCGCGGCATGTGGGATCTTCCCGGACCGGGGCACGAACCCGTGTCCCCTGCATCGGCAGGCGGACTCTCAACCACTGCGCCACCAGGGAAGCCCAATCCTTTCTTTCTTGAGCAAATTACTTAAGAGCACACAAGTAGTTAATAAGAGAAGCAAGATGAAAACACAGCATCCCAACCAAGTTCAGGGCTCCTTCTAATCTAGACCACAGGAATCGGTGGAGCCTCAGTGCTTTCATGAAAAGAAGAATTGCCCTGAGGTTCTTTCTGGCTTTAAAACTCTACGATGAAGGATTTTCACTTGCAGCCAAGGTGGAGTAACAGGAACTTAGATTCACCCTCCTTTAGAGACAAGTGAAATCACTTAAAAAACGTATATGAAACAATGCTTTTGAAGACAATGGGCATCAAGCAATGAAGACTAGATGGAAAACAAGGTGAGCCAGTGGTTTTCCTAGCTTCTGTCTTGAAAGAGCTCCCAGGCCATGGGAGAGGGAGGGAGAGCCCAGGTAACAGCCCATGAATTTCCTAAGTTGAAGACACAGAGCTGAGAATCCAGGAAGACTGAGGGAGCTAGGACAGGACGGAGTCCTGTAGGGGAGATAGTTGCACAGAAAGAAAACTCCAGAGAGCCACAGAGGACTCTTCTTAAGTATTCAGCAGAAACCTGAACGGTGTGGGCATATGAGAAGGCTATCTGAGGCCAGAAAAAGAGTCATCCAAAAGGATGAGAGGGAACAGCATACAGCATTCACACAGGCAGGGAAGAGTATCTACTCCCAAGAGTCAAACTGGAAAACTTCATACATCACAGGGCATTGGATGGAGTGCTTGGAAGGGTCTTGTCTCAGGATTGGTAGATAGAACAGGGAGCCCTAGACTAAATATTGCCCTGGTCCCATTTCATAGGCTTAAAAGGAAGATCTAAAAGGATCAGACTATTTCCAATTACCTATGTCCCAGAAGAAAGGTCAAGAATATTTACAGGAGTATAAAAATAGCCGGCAACCAAGAAGGTAAAATTCACACTATTTGGTATCCAGTCAAAGATTAGCAGGCTTGCAGAGACAGGAAAATCTGACACATAATGAGAATAATCAACAAATTGACACAAACCTAGTACTGGCACTGATATTAGAAATAGCAAATGGGAACATTAAAAGTTATTATAACTACATTCCTATATATATATATATATATATAAACTGTTTTCCACAGTTAAGTAGAGGCATGGAAGGTATAAAAAAGACCAAAGGGCTTCCCTGGTGGCACAGTAGTTGAGAGTCCGCCTGCCGATGCAGGGGACACGGGTTCGTGCCGCGGTCCGGGAAGATCCCACATGCCGCGGAGCGGCTGGGCCCGTGAGTCATGGCCGCTGAGCCTGCGCGTCCGGAGCCTGTGCTCCGCAACGGGAGAGGCCACAACAGTGAGAGGCCCATGTACCACAAAAAAAAAAAAAAGACCAAAGGGTACAAACTTTCAGTTATAAGATGAATAAGTTCTGCCATTTTAAGGACTGGGGGAAAGTTAGGACAGAAAAAATATTTGAAGAAATAATACTCAAAAAAGTTCTGAATTTCTTGAAAACTATAAATCCAAGATTTATAGTTCAATTCAATTCAATTTATAATTCAAGAAGTTCAGTTAATCCCAAATACAATAAATATGAAAAAAATACATCAAGGTACATCTTAATCAAATTTCTCAAAACAAGTAAAAAAGATAAAACACTTAAAGTAGCCAGAGGAGCAAAAACAAGGGGTTAATTTCCAAAATACAAAAACAGTTCATACAACTCAGTATCAAAAAAAACAAACAACCCAATCAAAAAATGGGCAGAAGACCTAAACTGACATTTCTCCAAAGAAGACATACAGACAGCCAACAGGCCCATGAAAAGACGTTCAACATTGATAATTATTAGAAAAATGCAAATGAAAACCCCGATGAAGTACCACCTCATGCAGGCCAGAATGGCTATCCTCAAAAACTCTACAAGTAACAAATGCTGGAGAGGGTGTGGAGAAAAGGGAACCCTCCTCCACTGTTGATGGGAATGTAAATTGGTGCAGCCACTGTGGAAAATAGTATGGAGGTTCCTTAAAAAACTAAAAGTAGAGCTACCATATGATCTAGCAATACCACTCCTGGGCATATATCCCAAAAAGATGAAAGTGCTAACTCTAAGAGATAGAGGCACCCCAATGTTCATAGCAGCACTATTTACAATAGCCAAGAGATGGAAACAACCTAAATGCCCATCAACAGATGAATGGATAAAGAAGATGTGATACATATAGATACACACACACACACACACACACACAATCAAATATTACTCAGCCAGAAAAAAGAATGAAATATTGCCATTTGCATCGATGTACCTAGCAAGCGAATATCATATGAAGTAAAGTAAGTCAGAGAAAGACAAATATCGTATGATATCACTTATATGTGGGATCTAAAAAATGATACCAATGGATCTATATACAAAACAGAAACAGACTCACAGACATAGAAAACAAACTTATGGTTACCAAAGGGGGAAGGAGGGGAGGGCTAAATTAGGAGTATGGGATTAACAGATGCAAACCACTACCTATAAAATAGATTAAAAAAAAGCCAAGGATTTACTGTATAGCACAGGGAACAATATTCAATACCTTGTCATAACCTGTAATGGAAAATAATCTGAATACATATGTACCTGAATCATTTTGCTGTACATCTGAAACTAACACAATATTATAAACCAAATATAGTTCAATACAAATAAAAAATAGGTAAAAATAAAGTAGCCAAAGGAAGAGACATGTTATATACAGAAGAACAAAGAGAAGGATAACTTCAGAAACAATGAAGTCAGAAGACAGTAGAGTAACATACTTTAAGTTTTGAAAGGAAAAAAAAGTATCATCCTAGAATTCTTTTCCCACCATAAATATCTTTTAAAAACAAAGATGAATGCAATAGAACAGTATTTGGTGATAAAAAGGAATAAAGTACAGATATAAGCTACAGCATGGATGAACCTTGAAAACATGCTAAGTGAAAGAAGCATGTTACAAAAGATTGCATATTGTATGATTCATTTATATGAAATACCCAGAATAAGCAAATCTACAGAGGCAAAAAGTAGAGTATTTGTTGCCTAGGGCTGGGAAGGTCAAGGAGAGGGAGGAATTCAGAGTAACTGCTAATGGCTACAGGCTCTGTTCTGGGGGTGAGGAAAATATGAAATTAGATTATGGTTTTGGCTACAAAACTCTGTGAATATACTAAACACCACTGAATTATACACTCTATATGAGTGAAGTGTATGGTATGTGAATAACATCTCAATAAAAGGTTTTTTTTAACATCTTTATTGGAGTATAATTGCTTTACAATGGTGTGTTAGTTTCTGCTTTATAGCAAAGTGAGTCAGCTATACATATACGTATATCCCCATATCTCCTCCCTCTTGCGTCTCCCTCCCACCCTCCCTATCCCACCCGTCTAGGTGGTCACAAAGCACGGAGCTGGTCTCCCTGTGCTAGGTGGCTGCATCCCACTAGCTGTCTATTTTACGTTTGGTAGTGTATATATGTCCATGCCACTCTCTCACTTTGTCCCAGCTTACCTTTCCCCCTCCCTGCTTCCTCAAGTCCATTCTCTAAGTCTCCGTCTTTATTCCTGTCCTGCCCCTAGGTTCTTCAGAACCATTTTTTGTTTTTAGATTCCATATATGTGTGTTAGCATATGGTATTTGTTTTTCTCTTTCTGATTTACTTCACTCTGTATGACAGACTCTAAGTCCATCCACCTCACTACAAATAACTCAATTTTGTTTCTTTTTATGGCTGAGTAATATTCCATTGTATATATGTGCCACATCTTCTTTATCCATTCGTCTGTCAGTGGATACTTAGGTTGCTTCCACGTCCTGGCTATTGTAAATAGAGCTGCAGTGAACATGTGGTACATGACTCTTTGAATTATGGTTTTCTCAGGGTACATGTCCAGTAGTGGGATTGCTGGGTCGTATGGTAGTTCTATTTTTAGTTTTTTAAGGAACCTCCATACTGTTCTCCATAGTGGCTGTATCAATCTATATTCCCACCAACAGTGCCAGAGTGTTCCCTTTTCTCCACACCCTCTCCAGCATTTACTGTTTGTAGATTTTTGATGATGGCCAGTCTGACTGGTGTGAGGTGATACCTCATTGTAGTTTCGATTTGCATTTATCTAATGATTAATGATGCTGAGCATTCTTTCATGTGTTTGTTGGCAATCTGTATATCTTATTTGGAGAAATGTCTATTTAAGTCTTCTGCCCATAATAAAGGTGTTTTTAAAAGGCAAAAGAAAAACTTTTGAGGATATATAAAAGATGAAAGAATTAATCACCAACAGAGTTAAATTCTAAGAAGTATTGATATTAAAGGAAGTCCTTTTTCAGATGGAAGAAAAATGATACCAGATGGAAATATGGATATACACAAAAGAATGAAAAGCACTGGAAATGGTAACTACATGGTAATATATTGTGAAGACTTTCCCATGTCAATAGTCTACAACTGAATATTTACCAGCTGCATGGTTTTCCATCCTAAGGATCCACCATCATTACTTAAACCTGGTGAGATGGGAGGGGCTGTGATTCGACACACAGGTGAGGAGTTGACCTTGTATGGGGGAAAGACACTTTTCCACTGCAGAGGAAGAAAGAATATGTGCAGACAGTGGTAGATGGCAAAGAAAATTGTTTTCTTCTTTTTTTTTCTTTTTGGATCATAAGGTAAGAGGAATCACAAGATGGCAAAAGCAGAAAGTAGTCAGATCTTCCTTGCTAGAGTCCAGTTCAAAATAAAAATGGTGACCGTTTGCAAGGATTTTTGTGGGTAAACATAACCTGGAGATTTAGAATCATTAATAAACTAAAAAGAAAAGTATCCTGTGCAAGACTATAGATAGAATTGGATTTGATGTAAGCATTTAGAACAGTTCCAGTAGGTGAAATATCTAATTGCATCTAGGTGTTGGCATAGCTTTAAGTGGAGAAACCCGGCAGGCACAACCTTAATCAACTGATCAAGGTCCGTATCACCAGCTGTAAGATGTATTGACATCGTGTACCATCTGAAGTGATGCAGTGAGGAAGACACATTACTTCTGCGGTATTCTCACCAAAATGTATCACTTTAGTCTAAGTACGAGAAAACATCAGACAAACACAAATTGAGAGACAGTCTGAAAAATAACTGATCCACAGTCTTCAAAAGGATCAAGTCATAAAGGATAAGGGAAAACTGAGGATCTGACATAGACTAGAGGAGCAAGGAGACGTGATAACTAAATGCAATATGGGATCCTGGATGCAATCCTAAAAGAGAATTCTGTGAAAATTGGTCAAATTTGAGCTAGATCTATATTTTAGTTAATAGTTTGTTTCAGTGTTAATTTCTTGGTTTTGATCATTGTGCTATGGACTTCAGGTGTTAACCTTAGGGGAAGTTGAATGAAGGGTAGGCAGGAACTCTACTACTTTTTTAACTTTTGTGTAAATAAAAAATAATTTTTACATAGACAGTTTCTTAAAGCTGTATTACTTATCAGGTAATCAGATGACCAGCAACCTCAACCATCTGGAATAGAACTGGAGTCCTAAAATGAAATGAAAGAGCTTTCAAACACAAGAAAATGAGTCATCACTAAGCCATTATACCTACAGGCCAGGTTATTGCGGGACCTAAAGTTGACCTTGGCTGTAACATGCTAAAGATGGCCTAAGGTAGGTTCTCAGTAACAGGTGGGTCATCCTCCTTTATACAGGCAGCCCTCGCCGAAGAGGCACTAAGGTCACAGTGCATCAGGAAGTAAAAAACCTAGGTGTTTTTCATGTCTTCTCCCTGATTCATTCCTTCAACAAGTATTTATTGAGCACTTACTAACAACTACACTCCACTCAGCCACCTTTTGTGAGTTTACAGGATGTTTTCATTCTTGTTCTTCTAAACCAAGACTCAACAAACTTTCTCTGTTAAGGGCCACAGAGTAAATATTTTAGTTCTTGCAAGCTGAATGGTCTCTGTCTTAACTACCCAACTCTGCCTTCGTAGCACAAAATCAGCCATAGAAAGGACATAAATGAGTGGGAATAGCTGTGTTCCAATAAAACTTAATTTATGAAAAAAAAAACAAAACGGTGGTGGACCAAAGTTAGCCCGCGGATTGTAGTTTGCCGTCCTCTGTCCTAAAAGTTCAGGAAATACATGAATTATTCCCACCAGCCTAATATGGAGAAGATAATCTCATCCAAAACTCCGAAATGAATTTCACCAAAATGAAACAAAACTCCAAAATAATTTAGTTTTCAAACTAGGTCATGGATAATGGACACGAGCTTCAGGATTTCACATTTTCAGCCGAATATTTGCCTGTAGAAGTTTCTTTTTACATATAAAAATATTTAAGATGACTTACGCTGTCAAGCAAAGGCATGCATGCAACCAGAGTTTAGCCTCTGGAGGCCTCCCTGACCCTTGACCCTTTTAGGGGTTGCAATTCGGCATCTGTGACTGGTCTTTATTCTTAGATATTATGCTTTAAATGCAGTTCAGTAAAGCCACAATTACAGATTCCAAATGCGTATTCTCATCATTGCTTTTGAAAGGGGGTGTTTTAGAGAGTGTGGAATGGCTCTCGAAATGAACAGAGAAGGCAACAAATAGCAACCTGGTGTCTAGTTTCCTTTGCTCCTGGGAGGAGAGGCATTTCTGAAATCTGTCTGGATGACACAACTTGGCCTGAGTTACCTGCCCAGAAGGAGTCTGAAATGGTCTCGCCTCTGGAAACAATGGGGCCACTGTCCTGCTGCACGGGTCGTGATGCTCAAGGTGGAAGCTCGACTCTGCTGCCACTCCTGCCAGGTAGCAGCCACTTCTCTGAACCTCAGCTTCCCTCAAGCAAGTAATTTATAGTGATATTAAATTTTCACTTCCATTGGATGCCACACTTTTAATAGGAGAAGCAACTTTCACTACAGTGTGGAAGAGTAATACAATTTTCTTAAGCACCTACTCCCAAGGGGTATTCTAAATGTTAAGGCCCCATCCCATTTGCAGATTTACAACTAAAACCTGTATGCGAAGGAATGGGAAGCTTTATTCCAGGCTAAAAATACAACCTTAAATAAGCATCCACTTTATCGTATTCAAAAACCAAGAACTCCTACCCACACATTGAATATTAGGCTTAGATCTGGACATATACGCAAAGACGGCTTTAGACTAGCATTTCCCAATGTAAGCTCTTTTGCAAGATTTAGTGATTCTGTGGAAAATCAGTTAGGGATGTATTTGACTGCATTTCACAAAAAGGCAACTATCGATAGCTTGAATAAATAGGGTTTTGTTTTTATTTCATATGACAAGAATTGAGACGTGACAGACAACCCAGGACAATGTGCCTCAGTTTAGTGCTGTCACTAGAGATCCAGGATCCTTCTGTCTTTCCTCTTCATCAGACTTAATCTGTTGGCTTCTCACCTCTAGGGGACGATTCAGCTGCTGTAGCTCTAGACATCACATCCATATTCCAAGCAGGAAGAAGAGTGGGGCTAAGGAAAATACCCTGAAATGGTTTCCTCCTTTTATCAGTGAAGGAAAAACTATATTGGAGGCCTCCCAACACCCCTAAAACTTCCATACAGACCTCCCTTTGCATTCCGTTGCACATTTATGAGCCCTATGACTATCTCTAGCGTAAAGAAACTGGGATAGTAAGAATGTTGGCTTTCTAACCTCTATAATAGAGGGTGGCAAGGAGGAAGGGGGTGGATGGGTGTCAGAATAGCAAACCCAATTTGTCTACCATAACACATTATAGGTATTTTTATATTTCTATTTTTTGTGTTTTCCCATTTGTCAATAATAAAAGTATTTATTTTATTATTAAAAAAGAGTAATTTTAAAATATTATTGTTGTGATAACTGAATTGTCATTGAAGTCATTGTTTCTAACCCAATAAAAATGTTGGTGTTTAAATAAATGTCATTAGTTTATAATTGCTCTTCTAACATATGCTCTACAGTAGGAGGTGGCAAACCAGGGCCACAGGACAAATCAGCCCACCACCTGTTATAAATAAAGTTTTATTGGAACACAGACACATTCATATGTTTACTATTGTCTGCAGCTGCTTTTGTGCTACTACAGCAGAGCTGCGTAGCTGTGGCAAAGACCATGTGACCTCTACACCTAAAATATTTACCGTCTGGCCCTCTACAGAAAAATTTGCCAGCCCCTGACTGATAGGATATGCCCTAGAAGAAGCTAGTTCATCCTGCAGAATCTCAGACTCCTCCTGAGGGTCTTCAAGACTGATTGAAGTATTTTTAATGAAAACAATATCCCCATATGGATCTGGTGATGCCAGCTTTGCCAGCCACAGAAACTGATCTGGCCCCTGTGTATTTTGCACTGGGCCACAGGTTTGCCTTTGTTTTAGATGAACTCGTTCTAGCTTCCCACTAAAAATAAGATGTTATGTATAAATCAACTACTTGGAGAAGAGGATTATTTAGCAAAATACTGGGTTTTTTATATTTGATTTTTCAGAATACCAAGTAATGAACCCATTGGCTCAGGGACCACCATCATACCTGAACCAATAATAAATTGTCTTGCTTTTATAGACTTTGCGAACAAAAACTTTTTAAGAAAAAAATAAATCTTGTCTAAACCAGGGCGAATGGGACATGAGCTACAGAGAGCTCACTGGAAGCCCATTCTGTATCCCTCCGTCTCCTTTAAGAGCAGGACCCATCTGCCCCTCTTGCTGGGCTGTAACTCATCCCAACAGCCTCTGGGGTTTAATTAATGGCCATCCTTTCCTAATGGAACAGTTAATCTCTCTAGTATTAACTGTGGCTGATCTCAAGTTCTGGCTTTGGATAAAAATCCAATAAACTTGGATATGAATCTCCAGAACACTGAGCTACCTTTGCCAGTTGCCCCAGGGGAGACCCAGATGCCCTGTGGCCTTCTCCAGTGCCTTCTTCCTGCCCTAGTTTCTGAGCTGCTGACCACATGGCACGCTTTGCAATGGGTCAGCAGTTGTGGCTGCCTTGGCCTGCGGTGCTGCTAATTATATAAGCTATACTTACCTAGAAAGTATGGGTGGTTTCTTATGAATCTGGCTACTATGATTACAAATTTTAATTCCTAAAAGTAACCCAAAATGTAGGTTCCTCTTTTTTTTTTTTTTTTTTTTTTTTTACCCTAGCCCCTGCATTCCCCCCAAAGCGACGCAAATGCCTGCAACAACAAAAAGACATTTGTACGGAAGAAAGCAAATCCTTCTTTTTTTCTTTTCTGCTCACCTACTTTGTGCTTTACATACTGTAGCTCGTGTCCTGTCGTCTGCCTGACAGCCCTGTGAGGTCGGGCCTTACATGGCCGATGAGGAAACTGAGAGGTCAACTGACTCGTCGAATGTTCCAAAGATAAGAGACTAGCCAGGCTCGAGAGCAGGCCTGTCCTACTCCAAAAGCCACCGAGGGATCATTAGATGACAAGCCCAAGGATCTAGAGCCAATCTATAAATCATCAGTCTCTTGGGCCCTGGGCCTTTTAGTCAGCCTGGTCTAGCCCATGCCCGGGGCCCAGAAAGGCAATTATCCTGAATTCACAAAAATGGGCCAAAAGTCCAAGAGTGCAAAGCTCTGAGGGCCTGAAGCTGGAGCAGGTCAGGAATACCTTAAGAGAGTTCAGGACCCGTGTCTCACCACCTCCAAAGCCCTGCTCTGTGCCTCAGTCCTTCCCAGTCAGCACTGATACATCCAATTCTTTTGTTCTCAACAACTTCACAATCACTTACAAGGCTATTAATTATGCTGATCAAGTAGTAACTCAGCTGACCTGGAACAGACACTGTCAGTGCTACACCCGGATTCCCTCAGATCTGTTTTATACTGGTTTTGTACGTTTATCCCCAGTTTCTGTGTGTTTTACTTCTAACCGCTTTATCTACGACTTTCTTCGGGGAAATAGTCTAGAACCACTGAGCCAGTTTCCCTATGTACAGACAGCTAGAAGTTCCTAATGGTTTAAATCCTCTCAAGGCAGCCTCTAGCCAATGGCTGACTGGTTGGGAGTAGGAAAGCCCAGCTCCCTTGCCTCCAGGTGGGACAAACTCTCAAGATGTCATTCATACTCCAGAGTTCCCTGCAGGATCAGGCTGAGACTAGAACTTTGCCTGAAATTGTCCCCTTGACCAACTGCTTTCT
The DNA here is from genome assembly GCF_005190385.1 of Monodon monoceros. NCBI lineage: Eukaryota > Metazoa > Chordata > Mammalia > Artiodactyla > Monodontidae > Monodon > Monodon monoceros. The sequence goes on from NW_021703783.1 coordinate 84,514,020, forward strand.
CTTCTCTGATGGACTTTCCTTACTCCTTTTCCAGCTTCTCCTGGGAGCACACTCAATAAATTACTTGTGCACAAATTGTCATGCTTCTGGGGAACCCGTCCTAAAACAACAGCAGAGTAAAATTACTCCCTGCGATTTTGCATGTTCCAGCAGCATAGCTCTCCTGCCCTCATCGAGCTCATAACAGCAATTATCCTGCACCTCCTCTCCAGTTCCTGACTTGCTCCAGCTCCACCTCTTTTCTCTTCTGATTATCTATCTTTGGATCTAACTTTTCTTCATGATTATCAAAAGCTTAATGGTCACATACGAAACAATCAAAAAAGCCAGAACCCAAACTAGGTTCGTCTGATCCCAAGTTCATGCTCTTGATCATGGGATGCCTACCCCTGAAGTTTTGTCTTTGTAGCTGATCTCTGGGATCCTGATTCTAGAATATCTTCCAAAGACTCTAATTAGGATTTCCCCCCATAGAACTTTCACAGTTCAGATTCCCTCAAGGCTTTCTATCTGACCATTTAGAACCTAATGTCTGGTCCACCCAATGTCCCCAAATGAAAGACATGATATTTTGAGCTTTATTCACTCATGCCCACAGTCTAGAAAATATGTATTGAATGCAATCTCTATACTGGGCTATATTTGAAACATTATTGGATCAGGGAAGGAAGGGAAGGACATTAAAGGCTCTTACTCTCTTTTCTGGTTTTAATTTACTTTAATGCCTTTTCCCAAACGCCACCAAAAGTTAAAAACAATATAACACAATAACAGTGGGCTTTGGAGAGGAAGAAAAAAAAAGAACCTGAGTTTTTAAATATTCCAAGCAAAATGAGATAGGGTAGGTTCATGTAAGGTGACTCAAAAGAGGTTCTCAACCTGGATACATCCAGGAGATATTTGGCAATGTCTGGAGACACCTGTCGCAACTGGGGGATGGGGTCCTACTCCAGTGTATAAAGGCCAGAGAGGTAGCTAAGCATCCTGCAATGCACAGGACAGCCTCTCATAGAAAAAAAAAAAAAAAAAAATTGGCCCCAGAATATCCATAGTGCTGAGGTCGAGAAACCCTGCTTTATAGTAATAGTTCTGAAATCACGATGTGGACATAGAAACAAATGAACAACTAGCTCCCACTAAGTTTGAGTGCCCCCTTTCTCTCCCTCCCTCCCTCCCCTGTAACATGGAATACGAACACATTCTCAGATCTGGGACTTTGCTGGGAAACATGAGTCCTGGCCTAACTCTACCCGCCCCCTCCCATCCCATCCCAAGAGAATTGCTTAAATTCACAAGGCAACTTTTGTCACTTCAAAGGAGATACTCTGCTCTCCTTGCAGTGACAGAGATGAAATAGGTGCTTATCATCCTAGCATATGTTGGGAGGCTGAGGCCTTTTCCTGTTTTCCGAAGATGGAAGCCACAAAGAGATCACGTGGCGAGTGTCACGGCAACAAGATTTCATCCTGTGCTTTACTCTAAAAACCAGGCTGCAGGCATTCGCCTACATGACGAGCAGCAGCAGGTCTAAGCCCAGGTGTGCCTCTGGGACTGATTCCACTTTACCCTTTCCTAAAGCTACGGTATTCTTAACAAATTTCACATCCTTTTGTATCATTAATTAGAATTTGCCCAGACTAAGAAGCTATGGCCATGGATTCAGTCATTCTTTTTTTTTTTTTTTTTTTTTTTTTTGCGGTATGCGGGCCTCTCACTGTTGTGGCCTCTCCCGCTGCAGAGCACAGGCTCCGGACGCGCAGGCTCAGTGGCCATGGCTCACGGGCCCAGCCGCTCCGCGGCACGTGGGATCCTCCCGGACCGGGGCACGAACCCGCGTCCCCTGCATCGGCAGGCGGACTCTCAACCACTGCGCCACCAGGGAAGCCCCAGTCTTTCTTGATTGGAGTTTCAGCTGAGTCACTCACTCCTGTGTTGTCCACTATGGTAGCCACTAGCCACAAATGTCTATTTAAATTGAAGTTAATGAAAACATTTTAAAAATTAAAAACTTAGCTCCTTAATCATACTAGCTACATTTCAAGGGCTCAATAGCCCCTATGACTAGTAACTACCATATTGGACAATGTAAATATAGAAATATTCCCATCATCACAGAAAGTTAGGCAGCTCTGTACAAATGACATTAAGGAAATCATTTAATTTCTTTGCACCCTTGTTTCTTCAGTGGCAAAATGGAGACCGTATCTCCTGACTTGTCCCTTTTCCAGAACTATTGGGAAGGTAAACCAATGGAGTGTATGTGCTTTGTAAAATATAAAACAATATGCAAATATAAGTATTGTGACAAGAGCCCAAGTCATTTCCTTTAGCAAAGACGGTCAGACTTGCTTTATTGCCAAGAAACCATAATGCTTCTGTCCAGATCTTTTATTTCTGGGTTGATAAATTATTGCTCCGGGTGAATACCTTTAGGTTGAGGAAGTTTTGTGGGTATGTTCCCCCTCCTTCGTAACTAAAGTCTCTGCTGTGTACACAGTAAACCTACTGGTCTATTCAAAGAGTTTTGTAGGTTGTGAATTTTCCCTTTGCCTACTGAGGAAGTTTTCACTATTGTTTCGCATTTGCCTTCTAAAAAGTCAGCCCAGATCCTCCATCCCTAATGGGGTATCTGACCAAATTCAATCCCTGGGCTTGAGGAAATCTTTGAATTCTTCTTATTTAGGATGAACAAAGCCTTCCAAATCAAATAGAAGGAATAATTCCCGTTAAGCCCCGAGTAGTCTTTGGTGTTTTCTCCGCTGTCAGCTGGAACACACTCCACTTAGAGAGCAAATCTCTGTTTTCACTTAGGCTTGTCCTGATCTGTCATAAGCCGTAGCTTGATGAAAGCGCTATAAGACAATAAGAAGTATGCATGTCAAGTAATCGGCTAAATTATGTCTGAGAGGCCTCAAAGCATGCCAGCAGGGCAGCTCAGGCAATCTAGAAGGTGCCATTGGAGCCTGGAAGGTTGAGCCATTCCCATGCCTCTCAGAGGCCCTTGTGTCTTTCTAATCATAATAAACCTTGGCATCCGCATGCTTTTCAGGGTGAAGATGCTTTATCAACATCCAGTGTTGAGCCATACCATTAATTACTGCTTATGTAAGGAAATGCTATAGACCAGAAAATGGAGTCCTGGAACCAGGCAGGACAAGAGGAAAACTTTTAAGTGTTGCCTCGTTGCTCCTTCTATGTGTCAAGACTATTACAGTGAACAAAACAGACAAAAATCCTGCCCTCATGGAGCCTATGTTTTAGTGTGGAGGGGAAAGCGAGGAGGGAGAAAGGTAATAAAAAATGAACCAAAAAATATATGCAATAAGAAAAATATAATGGGACAAGAATGTTAAAAGTAAAATGAAGAGTTGAAATTTCACAAATAATGGCCAGGAAAGGCCTCACAAGGTGACATTTCAGTAGGAACCTGAGGGAAATGAGAATGCAAGCCCTGGGGACTTCAAGAGGTAGAGCTCATCAGGCAAAGGAAGCTGGCAAGTGCAAAGGCCCTGGGGCAGAGGCATGCCTGGCCACTTTGTGGAAAAGTAGCAGATCAGAGTAGCTGAGACAGAACAAATAGGAGGGAAGAAGGAACAGCTGGGAAGGAGGTCATAGAGGTGACATGGGGCCAGATCATACAGGACCGCCTCCTTCAGTATTCTGCTCTGTAAGACAGGGGGACTCTTTGGAGAGTTTTGAACAGAGGAATAAAATGATCTGACTTAAGTTATTAAAGGATCTTTCTGGATACTCTGTTGAGAGTAGACCAGGTGAGGGGAAAGCAATACAAGGATGAAAGCAGTTTATGTTCAACAAACCTCACAGGGTTTCCTCTGACCCCTATTTTCCATCAGCAGTTCACCAGCCTTTTCTCTAGGACCTGAAGTCATTCATACCAAATCAGTGCCATCTGCCCAAGAGCCAGCTCATAGATTGCAATGAATTGTACCATTGGATTCATTCTGTCCATCGATTCCACTCAGCTTCATAAACTCAGAGCTCATCATTGTTGGAAGGAATCCAGACAATTGCTTGGCTCAACTGTTATCCTTTTGAAAATTTTGAAATGGATCATACATACAGAACAATTTCAAATGACAGCAATAAAGTAAGTATTCGTGTACTACTATCCAGCTACTAAAGAGAACGTCACTAGTCCCTTACATACCCACTGGGTCCCTTCTCAGTCCCATGGCTCTCCCTTCAGCCCCATCTAGAAGTAACCACTATCCTACCTTCTGTGTTAATCATTCCTCCACGGAGGTTTTTTGGGTGGGTCTCTCAGCTACGCGTGAAGACCCAGATAATATGTTTAGCTTTGGAAAATGGGCAGCAGCACAAACCTGCACGTGTCCCCTCTAAATAGAGACCCACAGGAGGAGACAGGCTGAACTGAGTCTCTAGGGCATAGTCTGGCCCAGCCTCCCTGAGGTTGTACAAGAGCCCCTGCAGGGGAAGCCACCAGGCAAGGTCACACATGAGTCCTCAAAATATAGAGCTCACTTAGAACATGACAGCTTATCTGGCAAGACAAGTGTGGGACAAGAACTAGGTATGCGGAAGGAGTATAGTCAGAGAGAGTGGGCTGCTCTGAATGACATGGTCCGCATCCAGCTCAAAAGATCAGGTTAAAACAGGACATTTCTGTGGGTGAAGAGAGTGTCCTCAGCTTATGCATGCAGCCAGGCATAGGGCAGAGAGCAAGGAGTCACTGAGCGTATGGTCAAGCCAGGTCTAGTCCAGAGCCCAGCCCACGCCCTCCCGGGTGTTCTGTCCTCGGGTTAGCTGGGGACTTGGTATTGACAGCACTCTGTGGGTCTGTCTCTGCTCAGATCTGGTGGGTTGCCTGTCATGTGTGGACACAGCTGCCATCCTGGGATAGACCTTCACCGTCCTTCCAGGAATTCCCCTCACCTCTGTCCTCTTTGGTCTCTGCTATGTGCTGTATCCACATCTTTCTCATTCTTGATTTATTCTTTCGTTTTGTTGAAGTATATCCTCTAGGGGATTTTGGAGACCATTTTGTGACCTTAAATATCTGAAAATATTGCTATTCTACCCTCAATTATAATGAATGATTTGGCTAGGTATATAATTGTTAGTTGGATGTTATTTACCTTTAGAATTTTGGGAGATACTACTATTGAAAAGCTGAAGCTATTCTGATACCTGAACCTTTATAATGTAATCTGTTTTTTTCTCTCCAGAAACTCATAGACTCTTTTCATATCTCCACTAATCAGAAATCTCATGATAAACTTTTATCATGAAATTGGATTTTTTCCGATTTTTCCAATTGGATGGATTTTTTTTTCCATCCCCTTTGCACTAGAAGACAACACTTTTTTTTTTTTTGCGGTACATGGGCCTCTCACTGTTGTGGCCTCTCCCGTTGCGGAGCACAGGCTCCGGACGCGCAGGCTCAGTGGCCATGGCTCACGGGCCCAGCCGCTCCGTGGCATTTGGGATCTTCCCAGACTGGGACACGAACCCGTGTCCCCTGCATCGGCAGGCAGACTCTCAACCACTGTGCCACCAGGGAAGCCCTAGATGACAACACTTTTGATCAGCCAATACAAATCCTTCAATGCTGGGCAATTTTCTTAAATTATTTCATAGACTGTTTCCACCCTTCCTCTGGGCTTTTTTCAGTTCTCTTTTTCTGGAATTCCTTTTGGACCAGTCCTCTAATAGTGTTATAATTTCTTTCCTATTTTTGTTTCTTTGTCTTTTTACTCAAGTTTTGGTGATATTTTTTCAAATTTGTCTTCCAGTCCTACCGAGATTTTTATTTCTGCCCTCATGTTTTTAATTACCAAAAACTCATTTTCTTCCCTTTCTTTATTTTACAGCATCTTTTTCTCATTTCATTCATGGGCTATCTTGTCTCTCTTAAGAACATTAATGAAAGATTCTTTGGCATTTCATTTCCTTCGTGTCTGTATTTCCTCTCCACTGCATTCTCTGCTCATTTATTGTGGTTTCTGTATTTCATGTTAGAGCCTTTTCTAATGTCTGATAATCCCTGTTGCTTGTTATGAATAAAAGTGAGGAACCAAAAAATCCTGATTAGAAGCTCTCAGCCAAGGAATGGAGCCTGTCAGCATTGACTTTATCAGACCATGTGTTAGGAAACCCCCTTTGTTTGTATCTTTCAGTCTTTCTTCTTGGCTGGAGGTTAGAGTCCCCAGAGAAGTCTCTACCCATCTCTGGCCTGGAAGGGAAAGATCCTGGCAGCATCCTGCCGTCAAAGTGGGGAAGAAGGTTAGAGATCTCAGCACACAGCATGCATTGTGCAGTCACTTAAGTCCCTTGTCTTTGACACGGTGTCTATGCTTGTGACCTCCAGTTCCCCCCGCCTCCACCCAGTAAAATAAGCCTTCAGACTTACCAGTTGTTTAACCATTTAAGGCAAGTAATCCTAGGTGTAGTAACAAACAAATTCCCAAATCTCAATGGCTTAACAAAATAAATTTACTTCTTATTCCTGCATAGCCTAATGTCAATGGTCCTCCTTGACAGAGTAGGGACCCAGTTTCCTTTCTTCTTGTGGCTTTACCAGGTCCCAGAGATGGCTCTATTTAGCTTCTGTATTCAGAAAAAGAGAGAGAGAGGATTATGCATGTAAGGTTGTTACGGGTCAAGCCTGGAAGGGGTGCATATCACGGTACCCACTTTGCATTATGGAGTCAGTCACGTGGCCACACCAAACTGCAAGGGAGACTGGAAAATGTATCGAGCCGTGTGCCCAGAAGGAAAACGAAATGGGCTTCGGTGACTGCATAGCATCACTACTCTAAAGACCCTGGCATGTGGCTTAACCTCCATGAGTCTCAATTTTTTAAGCTATAAAACGGTAACATTGGAACAATACTGCCTGCCTCACAGTGTCACTGTGAAGATTATAGTTGTGAAATGCTTGGTCTAGTGCCAGGTGCACAATCAATTCCCAGGGAATGATTGTTGTTATCATTGTTGTTGTATGTTTTTCTTGTCTTTCATTGTTCATTTTATCAAAAATGGAGATCTGTGAACGGTCAAATCTTTCATCTTTTGGAGAAATTTAAAAAGCAGATGACAGTATACAGAAGAATAATAAGGAAAAGAAAGAGGAAAAGGAGGAGACTTGCATACTGAACATCACATCCATTTCATTTATGTGTCAAATATTTTCTGAACATCTATTGTGTACCAAGCATTTTTTCAGAGGTCCAGAGATACTGAGATAAATAAGATCCCCGCCCTTGCGGTTACCACAGTCTGGGAATCAAAAAAGCTAAACTTTGACACTCTTTTGGAAACCTTGGGCCATTTTTCAAAGGAAAGTTGGGAGATATCCCAGAGGATAACATAATCTGAAATAATTTTCCATTTTAGCAGTCAAAACTTAGATTAGTCAAGGTTATCAATCATCCCCATGTTGCTAAACCCGGTGATAAATTCTCCATCTTTATCTTACTTGATTTGCATCTGAGCATGACCTCATCTTTGGAACAGTGTCTTCACGTGGTTTCCAGGGGAACACACACCCCTGGTTTTGCTTTCACTTTGTTGGCTGCTCCTTCCTAGCCTCTTGTATTGGACCTTCTTCATTCCCCGAGGTTCAGGCATTGTACCTCTTCTCTTCTCTTCTTCACCTCTCCCTTAGTGATCTCACACAAGTTTATAACTTTCAAGACCACCTAGAAATTAAAGACTCCCCAAATTATGTATTCTGCTCAGGCGTCTCCTGTACTCCAGACTCATATATCCAATTGCCTACTCAACTTCTGGACTTGGGTGCCTATTCGCTGGACTTCTGGTCTACCCCCCATTCCCAAGCCTTCTCTTCCCACAGCTCTCCCCATCGCCTTAATTGGCAACATCCTTCTGTTGTTCAGGCCACAAACCTAGGAGTCTTCCTTTGAGTCCTCTCTTTCACACTCCATTTAACCCATCAGTAAATTCTGATCACTCCACTTTCGAAAGACATCTGTAACCCCAATACATTTTACTGTATCTACTACCACTGCCCCAATCCAAACCACCATCCCCTCTCACCTGGATTTCCTTAGCCTCCTAAATTGTTTTCCTGCTTTTTACCAAAGCATTTATCACCATGTGTCACAATGATTGCCTGCCTCTGCCGCTAGAATGTAAGTTGTAAGGAGTTTTTGTCTGTTGCGTTCCACTGCTGTGTCCCCAGTAGCTAGATCATTGCCTGGCACTTAGTAGGTATTCAATATTTTTTGAGTGAAGGAAGAAGGGAATGTGGGTGGTAGTTTCAATATCCCTGCTGCAATTTAGAATAGCCCCTTCCATCCTGAAAGAGATCAAGAAGCAGACTTAATCTGCTGTGAGCACTTCTGCATCTTTTCGAGTATGATTGTAGCTGCTAGAGCAGGAGCTGGGCTGGCCCCAGGCAAGAAGATGAGCTTTCAGGAGAAGCGCACAGGTGGAGTTCTCTGGGCCCAGGAGAAATGGTACAGCCTAGTGGTTTTAGAAAAGCACAAGACAGCGTAAGGCCTCCTCCTCCATGACTCCCCACAGGCAAAGTTAGCAGCCATCTCCTCTAGGAATCCCCGGCAATTCATTCATTGAGTTTAGAAGATTCTGTGGTTCTTGAAGTAGGCAATGCTATTATTACTCTGCTTTCTGTTCCCAGCACCTAGCTAGAGTGACTAACTCATCCTGGTTTTCCCAGGACTGTCCTGGTTTTAAAACTGAGAGGTTTGAATCCAGGGAACTCTCTCAGCCCTGTATAAACCAAGAGGGTTGGTCACCCTATACTTAGCGCAGCGCCTGTCAGCAGGTAGGCCGTAATAAGTAAATGTTGGATGGAGCTGATGTATTGCAGTTATGTGTTCATGCCATTCCCCCTCCAGTACCTGACACATGCCACAATATTTCCTAAAATGTGTTTCAGAGAACCATAGTTCCATATGATATCAACGAAGATCATTGCTACAGTAAGTGCTGTTGGGTGCCCCCCACCAATCTCCTTTCCTGGGATGGTGTGTCCATCCCCTAGATGATCTGACAGCTGGCTACTAACAGCTCACAGCTGTACAGTACCCTTTACCAAAACAAAACAAAACAAAACAAAAACAAACAAACAAGAAAAAATTGCCCTTAGCCTACGAGAAGCTTCTTGCCCAGGGATTTCAGAGAGATTTTGCCCTCCTTCCCAAAGGGTCGCTTGCAGGTGACAATTGTCTGATACTGGCATAAAAATCTCATCCCACTTTCTTCAAAATGAGATCACTAAAATATGGATAATTATTATTATTAGTCAAGTCCATTTCACCTGCCTTCAATTAAATCAAGGTCATTTTAATTGTTGCTACAAAAGACTCACATGTCCTCCAAGGGGCACGTGGCCTAAACAGTAAGATGTTGACCAAGAACTTAGAGACAGCTGCATCTAGTTGGAGGTGAGCTGGTTAAGACCGGTTAGGACCCCTGACCCTCCAAATGGATATGCATGGGTGTCCGCCCAGTGACCTTTTGAATGTGCTGAGGCCTGTAGCGGTCACACCTGTGCAGAATGATGATTATTGCACCTTCTTCCAATCACCTTTCCCCACGCTCCCCACTCCTCAGACCTCCCTGGTTCTTTATCCCATAAATACCCCAAGCCCTTTGCCTTCGGGGAGGTGGAGTTGAGATTCATTCTCCCGTCTCCTTGCTTGGTTGCCTTGCGAATAGGCCTTCTCTACTGCAAACCTTGGCGTCTCAGCTTTTCGGCTTACTGTGTGTTGGGCAACATGTACCTGGTTGGGTATCATAACTCTGTAACATCTTTTGTGCTGTAGAGCTCCCCATGGGATTCAGCAAAGGCTAGATTTCAGCTGAACCTGTATCTTTGCTAAGCTTCTTCTCTCTTTTCCTTACAGATTCTCCTAAGAGAGCTCCCTCAGTAAACACTTGCAAAAGCATCTCCACCTTAGACTCTGTTTCTAACAAGCCAAACATAAGGCAGTACACTTAGGGTTATCCTAGGAAGCTACCTCTAAGGGTTCTGGAGTTGGGTCACCCACTCCAGAACCCTTCATTTTTCATTGTTTAAAATATTTACGGAGTGAATGCATATTGAATGTATAAATGGTTCCTTAGTATGACTTCATATAGTTACTGAGCATATCTAGAGGTCCAAAGCATTATTTCCATACCTACATCCTAGAAGAAAGAAATGAGGAAAGTATTGATCTAGTAATGAAAGAAATTTGCTAATGAACCAGCCAAACTACAAACTCAAAACTACTCAAGGGCAGTCAGCATTTGACACGTCAGTAACTCCTTTACCCTCCCGCACCCCAACAAAGCTTACGGAGGCAAGACATCAAGAAAAATGACTTTGGGGAAATTGATGGAACAATGTATGAAGAAGGGACAAAAGTCAATAATGAAATTGGTCCAATTTAAACAGTCCAGGCCAAAACCACAAGGTGAAAAACTTATTTACGCTTAGTTACAGTCAGTGAAAATAAGTCCCCGTGATTTATATGGCATTCCAGAAGATAAAGAGCCATAAACAAATGCTTTAAATGCGTTACGTTATCATCAGAGTTATGTGCCTCCGCGATTCGAAGCTGGGCACCATATCATTCAACAGCACACAGTAAGCTTTGTCTCTTCCATCTGATTGCCTGCGTGATTCCACCACTGCATCAACAGAAATGATCCAACTGTCATATAAGAAATTTCCCTTCAATCAGTAGGCAAATTATAAAGGGAATAAATCCAACTAACTCACTTCACATTTAACACTCTCCTTTACACCTCTCCTGCCATTTCCTGTTCAAAACCCACCAGCAATATAGTGTGCCTACTATATAAAGCCCAAACTCCTTGGCCATCACTGAAGATCCATGTGAGACGATCCAGGATGTAGGGAGAATTTTATGAACTTTGGAGTCAGACAGACCTCAGTTCTAATCTCAGGATGCCATGTGCTAGCTGAGTCTTCCTGGGAAAGTGACTTCACCTCCTTGGGGCCTCACCTGAAAATGGGAATAAACCTTGATGCAGTAGGACTTTGTGTTCATCCGATGAGAATGTATGTAGGGCCCCTGGGACCATGTCCAGCATATAGTAGGCACTCAGCTATTTCACCATACATAATATGCCTCCCTCTTACCTTTTCCTACCTTGTCTACTACCACACCCTGACATGAACCCAACTTTCCAGCCAGATCAGTTCTACCCACAGAACACAGAATATTTGGAGTTGAAAAGGACCTCAGGTATCATCTAGTCTAGAGGTGGTCCAAGAGTTTCTTTCCCCATCTCAACTTCACCAATTGGTAGTAGCCACCACCTGGGATTCTGAATTCAGATTCATCCCAGCATGTTGGGGTTTTTTAGCCATAATTGATTAGTTTGTGTCATGGGAGGAGAGAGTGGTTGTAAATAAAACAAACACATCTCACATCTGATCAAGACATTCACCCACACACACCCAGATTATCACCACCGCATCACTATTTTAGAACAGAAGTCTGGGAAACTTGCCCTGAAGCCACATTTGCACAAAAACTACCTTGATTTTACTTAGATTACAAGGATTTTTTTTTTTTTTTTTTTTTTTTTTTT
>NW_021703783.1:84525693-84642055 GCF_005190385.1 Monodon monoceros
TTTTTTTTTTTTTGCGGTACGCGGGCCTCTCACTGTTGTGGCCTCTCCCATTGCGGAGCACAGGCTCCGGACGCGCAGGCTCAGCGGCCATGGCTCACGGGCCCAGCCGCTCCGCAGCATGTGGGATCCTCCCGGACCGGGGCACGAACCCGCGTCCCCTGCATCGGCAGGCAGACTCTCAACCACTGCGCCACCAGGGAAGCCCTAGATTACAAGGATTTTTGACATAACGTGGAGGGATGATGCTAATGGTGAAGGCAGTTTCATCAGCTACCACCACCCTCATGAGTTAGTAAGAAGCAGTGAGTTCAGTGTACATATATCAGTGCGATTTATCTCCGAGACATAGTGTTTAATTTTTAAAAAGAAACCAAGTGAGACACGTAACACAATGTCTTTTACATAAATCAAAGGTGTGTGCACAAAAAACAGCAATGAGATTTTACGACACACCCATTAGAATGGCTAAATTCCAAAACACACAAAAAACTACAGTATCAAATGCTGGTGAAGATACAGAACAGAAACGCTCGTTCATCACTAGTGGGAACTGACAGCGGTACAGCCACTTTGGAAGACAGTTCGGCAGTTCCTTACAAAGCCAAACATAGTCTCACCATATGATCCCACAGTCATACTCCTAGGTATTTACCCAACAGATGTGAAAACTTACGTCTGTCCAAAGGCCTGCATGCAAATGTTTATAGAAGCTCTAATCATAATCACCAAAAACTGGAGATTTTTTGAGATATTTTTCAATTGGTGAATGGATAAACAAACTGTAATACAACCATACAATGGAATACTATTGAACAATAAAAAGGAATGAGCTATCAAGTCACACAAAGACATGTTTGAATCTGAAATGCATATCGCTAAGTGAAAGAAGCCAATGTGAAATGGCTACATACTGCATGAGTCCATTAATATGACACTCTGGGAAAGGTATAACTATAGAGATAGTAACAGATAAATGACTACCAGAGGTTCGGGGTGGAGTGGAGTTAAATACGTGAAGGACAGGGTTTTTTTTTTCAAGATAGTGAATCTACTCTATATGATACTTAATGGTAGAAGCATGGCACTATGCATTTGTCAAAACCTATAGCACTTTATAGCACAAGGAGTAAACCTAATGTGTACAAAATTTTAAAAATCATTTAGAAGGTTAGGGGATCCAGGATAAAATGCAGAATGTGACAAAAGATTTTAAATGTATTCCAAATGTATGAAATAACCTCATTGAAAGGGGTAGGGAAATAAGATCTAACCAAAGCAATTTTGGAAAGGCATGGAGTCTGAAAGACTAAAGGCAATGGGAAGTGTATCAGAGCACTGTACTCTTGTTGATAAAGTCATTTCCACAGGGGTGCAGGTTAACAATTCTGAAACCACTATACAATATACTGGAATTGAACAATTAATGGATGGCAGGTGATGGGAACCAAATTTCTCACTGTTGGAGGGGGAGATCACAGGTGAGCAAAGGAGCGGCCTAGAATGATCCACGTAGTGATGAATTGGGGTTGGAGACATCAGTATTAACTCATGTTTAGTTTAATATAGATACAGATTTTTACATTTAGAAATATTTACATTCAGTTATTTTTCTTGCTCTGTCAGGTGAGGGATCACAGAAGCAATGACACCCATATAACAATGAGCATACCAGGGCCTAGATCTAGATTTCTAATACTATTCCGCAGGAAGATAATCCTTAGAGAAATGGCTGATTCTAGGACTGGATCATGAAACATATAAGATGACCTGAAGCACCTTAGAGTTCCAGAAAGTAAGGAAGTGCTCAAGATGAAACAATACCCACAACGATGAGGGCTTGTCAAAAGGACAAAGGAGCCAACTGAAAAGAGTTTCAAAATAAATATCTTTGAGTCTATGAACTACTGAATAAATAAATGGGGGAGAGTAGACAATCTCCCATGCAGAAGAATTCCAAATAATTTCTATAGATATTCCGCCCTCAAGGAGCACAACTCCCTGCTCCCTAAGTGGAGGCCACACATAGTGACTTCTTTCCCAAGAGGATAGTATAGAAAAGGGGGGAAAGGTGGAGAAACCTGGCAGACACTACCTCAGAGGTGATCAAGATTAACATCAATAGTGAGAAGGCTTGGCTTGATAGTAGCCACCCTTAATATGATGTGATGAGAATGGCATTTTACCTCCTCTAAAATGTCACCTTGTTCTAATCTTGAGCAAAACATCCAACAAATAACAGTTGTGAGACACGGCCTACAAAATATCTGACCAGTACTCCTCAGAACTGTCAAGGTCATCAAAACAAAGTGTGATAAACTTGTCACAGCCGAGAAAACCTAACAACTACATTTAATGTGGCATCCTGGATGAGATTCAAGAACAGAAAAAGGACATTCAATAAACACTAAAGAAACCTTAATAAAGTATGGGCTTTAGTTAAGAATAATGAGTCAATATTGGCTCAAACTATGGCAAATGTACCATGATAATGTAAAATGTTAATAATAGTGAAACAGGCACTGGTATGGGATACATGGGAATTCTCTTTACTATCTTTGCCATTTTTTTTTTTTGTAAGTCGAACTATTCTAAAATTCTGTAAATCTAGAACTATTCTGAAATTTTAAAAATTTGAAGCAAAATCCAAAAATGCATTCATATAAACAAAAATAATACATTATGTAGTAACACATACAAATAAAAGATACATAATAAACCCAATGGTTGTTTACAGGGGAAGAGAATGAGTGTAAAGAATGTGTATGGACAGGAAGGAAGGGAAGGAGGGAGGGAGGGAAAGACTTGCATGAACCAATGAAGATAAATTTCTATGAATCGATAATTGAGATAAATCCAAACTTCTGACCAGAGACATATAAAGGAAAAAAAATGATACACCCCGTTCCAGTGCCATACTACCAATGCTTCTGCCAGAGCATGGGACCAGCATTTGTACTATATCTACCTGTGTTTCCTTCTTTTGAAAGAATTGCCTTTGGAGCAATGGCTTCTTCTGGTCACTTTCTACATTGAAGGCTAAGCGCATTGCTCATATCAAGTAGGAAACTGGGTATGTTCTCTGTACCCCTGCATATCAAGAACACTGCTTAATGAGGTGCTCTGACAGAGCAATTTAGAAGTATATGCAGGGATATTAAAGTATTATCTCTGTTGCTCTTAAATTCCTTTATTTTATTTTTCTTATAGTTTTAGTGGTCTGTAAGATATTTGGAGAAAATATTGATGAAAGAAAATGGATTCATACTTAGGAGTCAGAGAGATCTGTGTTCAAATTCAGCGTAGAAGTTAGACTTAAGCAAATGACTTAATTCTTTTGGTTTCAGCTCCCTTATCTGTAAAAACTGTGATAATCACACTCTGTGTAATGTATGTATATCCTAGAACAGGGCCTCGTCTACAGCAGTGCTCAATTTTCCTTGACTGTTCCACTGTTGCTTTTAGATATTGAGATAAGTGATGCTATCTTATAGGAAAATGGGAAAATTATAGACTGAAATTTCCACCTGCTTAGCTAGGGTCATTTGTGTGGTCTATGGTATTTGATTATCTTAGGTAAAGGTAATCTTCCAATGGGGATGACTTAGGGGGCTCATGCTTTGTGAATCAGGAGATGAAAGGACTAATCCATGCTCTGTTGTTCACTGTCTTTGTAACCTAGGGACACTCACCTCCATTCTCTGGGCTCAGTTTTCTCACCTCTTAAATGTCACACTACTTGATCTCCAAGAAGCCTCATGAGGAAGCTAGCCCAATAAATTAAAATCAAAATTGTTCTTTGTGTTTTCACAGATGTTGTCCTCATTCCTGGGTGGAAAACTGTGCCCTTTGTTGAGATTTGGTCCCCATATTGATGGAAGCTGATGTAGCTGTTTGAATCTTTTAACAATGTGCCCATGAGTGAAATTATCAGGGACTCAAATATGTTGTAGAACCCGTTGAAACCAAAAGTATGGTTTCAAAAGTCCCTCCCAGTTCTAACATTCCATTTCTAATTGGAATATGAGGTGATTTTTTTCCCGTAAGACGCCCCCCAAAGTCACTGAACACAAAATTATGGAGAAAAGTGTCTCTAAAGTGAAAGAAAGGACTTCAGATGAGTATAAAGGTGAGAAGTACAAAAAGAATAAGGTTCACAAGACAAGGCCATTTCTAAGTCATCTGAATGGATATTTCATTTGGCTTAACATGAAGATTCAACTCTATTGAATTCCAGAAATTTCTACTGAGCATCCACCATGACCCAGACACTCTCTTCAGTCCTGGATGTGCCGGGGGAGTGTTTAAAGGCTTATACTTATAACATGGGACTTACAAGATCAGATTTGCATTTTAGAAAGATAACTGCAGGGTGTGGATTTGAGTAGGGAAAGAGGAAAGGCAGGGAGACCAGGGGGAAGGTTTCAGAGATTATTAACAAAGTCCAGGCAAAATGCTATGGTGGTCTGCATCGGGGTGTGCTGATGGAGGTGAAGAGAAATGGTTAGTTCTGAGAGAGACTCAGGAGAAAGAAAAACCCAAACTCGGTGACTGGTTAAATGACATATGTACAATGGGTTTACATTTGTAATCCGTGATGTACAGGGTTGGAGCAGGGTGGACCGGAATGCAAACCATGAGTTGCCTCTTAGAAGCAAGTCTTCTTCCTAGGACTAGCTGAGGATGGGGGTTTTCCTTGAATCTTCTTCATAAATCTGCACAGGAGAAAAACAAGAGGCCAGGCAAGAAGATGCATGTCGGAGGTAAAAAGAGAAACAGGTTTGGTCCTAATAAGGTCGTGGAAGGGGGGAGGAAGGCGGGGAGGAACGTTCTGGAGCAATCTGCCCAGAGGTGAGGACTGGCTTGTGAGGCTGCCAGTATCTGCAGCGAGATGTTAACGGGGGTTATCAGCTGTTGCTGAAACAAAGGCAGGGAGTGTGTTGGCAGCCCAGGAGCACGTGTGTGGGTCCCGAAGAAACGCCAGGCTTTCTGTATACGGATGTCCTCAGAGAACAAATGCTCTTGGCAAGGCCACCACTGAACACCGGTTACACAAGACAGACACCTTTAATGGAGGTTTGGCCCTTCTCAGCGGGGGCCCCTTTGCACAGAGCTGCTCCTTCTTTTATCTCTGGCAGAAAGGGGGTCCCTTTTATCCCAAAGAGAAACTCCCTCCACAAAGGAAATCACCGCACCCCAACCAAACACACAGTCACACATGTACATAGTCCCAGAAGCCTTCTCTGCATTGAAGGCCAATCAATATTTTTTTCCCTTTTGCCAATTCATATTTATACGCCTTATATTTATATTTAAGCACAGTCCTCTTTTTTCTTTGTGGTACGCGGGCCTCTCACTGTTGTGGCCTTTCCTGTTGCGGAGCACAGGCTCCGGACGCGAAGGGTCAGCGGCCATGGCTCACAGGTCCAGCCCCTCCACAGCATGTGGGATCTTCCCGGACCGGGGCACGAACCTGCGTCCCCTGCATCGGCAGGCGGACTCTCAACCACTGCGCCGCCAGGGAAGCCCAAGCACAGTCCTCTTAAATGAACTATTCTCAGAAGTGATGCTCCTAGAATATGCTCTGGAAATGTGTCCAGAGTCAGATATCAAATGGTGGAGGCCCAAGGGCATCTCTCAAGAAGTACTTTGGCATTTTAGCCTGTTTGACACCATTATAAGGGGGTCCGGGAATCAACTTGACATTCTAGGTCACCTAGAAAATATCTGACGTCTGGAGATCTTGGTAACAATGACAGCAAAAGCATTAATTTGCAATTAGATTGACTTGGGCTGAGTCCTGGCTTTTCCACTGACCTTGAGCCTCTGACTTAATATCTCTGTTTCAGTTTCCTCATCTGTAACATGGGAATAATAACCACGGGTAAGCCCTACTGTTATTCCCATGTTACAGGTGGGGAAAACTGAGACACGATGAGATGAAGTGATTATTCCCAGACGAAGCAACTAATAAAAAGCATAGTTTGAATGTGAGCCCAGGCAGTCTGACCCCTTCCTGCAGTGCCTGCCCTACTTACTCCAGATTTCTTCTTTAACCCTCAAAACAACTCTGTTCATGGGAACTTGAACAAGTTACTTAACTCCCTCAGTCTCTTTGCATCAACAGAAAATAGGGTTTTGTTTTTGCAGACTTCATAGGATGTTAAGGAAATAACTGAGAAATGCAGGTAATAGGGTTCAGAGGGCCTGAGCCCTGGTGAGCAGAGTAAGAGAGCCTGTAGACTGCAGTGGTAACAATAATCTCATTGTTAGCTTCGCAACACCCACTATACTTGTAAGTATTTGTTTCAGTGTTTGTGATTTCCTTGAAATACATGTTCAAGGACAGAATCTGTCTCTTCCTTATTTGCCCCTGTACCCACAGCATTTGGCAACCTCACACAGACCCAGAACGTGCTGTGCTTTCCATGTTATCCATCGATGAATGAATAAATAACTCCACGCCGCCTCTCTCTTGGATTGCTGTAAGAATTAAATGAGATAATGTATGTAAAAAGAGCTAGTACAGTGTTTGGCTTGAGAATTCTACCCAATTAGTGTTAGAACTTTCCCCTTTGCAGCCAGAACACATTATCTGAGACAAACACTCTAGGATCACATGATCCAGAGAGTAACAAACAGAATGTCTGGGCTCCTCTGACCAGCACAAACATCCCAGCCAGAATCCACGCACCAAGTGACCTGGGCAGGTGCACGGAATACGAGCACCAGCTGGGCTCCACCTCAATAGGCAGTACCACCATGCATCACCGAGAACAATGCTGTGGGCGCGCTGGGAAATCTTGAGAGCAGAAAAGGGAAGGCACTTGATGTACTGATTGATTAAAGCTACTAATTAGGTCTGTACACGGTACAAACACTGACAGCTCTTGCTTACTGGGTACCAGGGAAGGGTTTGGCAGAGATGAGTGAAACGGAAGCCAATCCATCCATGAGCCAACACGCTACATCTATAAAGGGATGATTTAACTGAGTACATTTGGAAACAAATTGCTGGCATTGTTCAGGAACCCTAAGTAGAAATAGTTGTTCAGAAACTAAATAGACAGGTGGGCAAAAAAGTCTCTTCTCTCTTGAAACGGCTCAGAAAAGAGCTAAAATCAAAAAGTAACAGGCAGCGTGAAAACACGGACTTGGGCGTCAGGCAGACTTCCCTTCCAGTCTTGGCTCTACCAGCTGTGACCTGAGGCAAGTCAACTAGCACCTCTGAGCTTCCATTTCCTCTTCTTCAGAATGGAGAATACCCACTTCGTAGAGGTATGAAAGCTTCTATAAATACTCTGTATAAGGGACTCGCAAGTGGTTGATCTGCTGCCATCACCACCACCACCTAAAGGGAGGCAGCCTGATTAGATGAGCCACACCACCTGGAATCAGTGCATTCCTATCTTCCCTTTTAAGTGGCTCGAGTGGTTGTATTACTGTGTTTTGTGGTGAGTCACTGTCTATTTAGATAACAAGTGGCAAATAAGGACTCAGAGATGGGAGGGACCTGGATCATCTTCAAATAAGATAAGCCACTCCAGAAATAAATGACAGGGCATCGGCTGGGATGGGGGAGAGGGAAGGGGCCGGCATGAACCTAGGAAGCTGAAAGAGGGCAAAGTCTGAGAACAGAGGCAACAGGAAGGGTTCGAGGACAGAGCTGAAGGCAAGCAGTGGCCCAAATACCAGTGAGTAGCTGAGTGACGGTGCATCACCCACTTCGGGGTGGGGAGTCTCCATCCAACCAGCAGCAATGAGAGGCAAGCTAATTCATGACTGGCAGCCCTGGAACGTCTCAGGAAGAGAAGGAGTAGATACTGCAGGAAGTGGGAAGTGCATCTAGGCTAGAAATGGGGCTGGTTGAACATCCATATAATAGGAGCCTTAGACATCAGGGTCCCCTATCTCATCAGATACCCAGGGCAGGGGAAAAAGAGTGGGTCACTGATGAAACTGAACCAGGCAGTCTCTAGACTTGCCTTTCTTTAACTTTCTATTTAATCCTTTTTAATTTATGCAAGTAGAACTAAAAATCTTACAGTAAATTTCTACTATACAGGATGCTAACGAGGTCTGATACATGGTATATGGCATATGCAAGAGTAGTGTTTTTTTCCCTTATTTAAAACTGAGAATTACTTTTTAAGTCAAACTTTATTGAAAAAAATAGTCAATAACACTTAACATTTCTTGAAAGCGATCTTTTCTTTTTCCACATTTTTAAAACTTATAAGGAGAACACAATACATTTCTGTGAACTAATTGGTTTAAGATAAAACAGAATTTAATTTTCCTAAAGATAGGTTTTATATATTTAATCTAAATAAAGTTTGTCCATTTTTTTACATACTATTTAAAACATGAAAATATATTGACACTGTTGAATAGTAAAGCTACTGAAATCATAAACCAAAGCAATATGAACAAAAATATAGCCTAAGAAAATTTATACAAGACTTTGAAAAAAAATATTCTTGTTAACATCGTCAGACTGAACTATAGGCCTAGCTATTCCAAAATAATTATAGACATGTGTTGGTTTCTTGGTTTCTTATAGGCATGTGCATGCATTAAAAAAAGTTATGTTTATAATAAAATAATTTTTTCTTTTTACTGCATGTATACTAAATTCTTGGTCAAACCTGAGATCAGTACATACAGATTTTCCAACTGAAGTGAGACAGTTTATGTCCGGACTCTTGGTGCGTGTTACACACGGAAAAGCTTGCTCATACATGTAGGAAGCTGAAAACGGTACCAAAACGGCCCTTGATTTCCTATGCAAGCCTGGATATTCCTCTTCACAGAAACCAGAACTTGTAAGCAGCAGGTCAGTAAACCTCATCTCCCATGTACTATCTGACTGCCCCTCGCAGAGTTCTTCCTCTTCTCTCAAAGTCAAGTTCTCCGGCAGAGCAGAAGATTCAGAGAAAGGGTCCCTCATCCTGGCAGACACGTGTGTCCAAAGGGAGGGAAACTACTACTCAGTTTGGTCCTGCAGATCTTCTAGGTGGTTGATGATAAGCCTTGCACACCACTAGCCTTCCTCTCTCGCAAGCCTAAGCACCAGAGGAAACATGTCAAGCAGTCCTCTCCCAACGTGATTTTTCCCAAGAATCTCACACTTGAAGTCAAAGCGTTCTTCCTAAGGCTTTGCAGAGACTTCTTCCCTTGGCCCATGTGATGAAAAGTGTCCTCGAGGTAGGCTGATTTCTGCAGCCATTCTTCACCTTCAAAGATCTCAGCAAATCTGGCCAACAGTTTTCCTGAAAGTACCCCTGCCATTCACTTTTCAGCTCAAACTCTTGTTGAGAACAATCCCTCTGCAAAGCCACCAAATTTCTGTATGAAGAAACCTCTCCTGGAGCCAACTGCTAATGGGCCTTCATCTACACAGCCACCAACACAGTTCCTCCAAGACAGACTTTGTGTTTCTAGATATAAAGATAAAACGCTAAATATAGATAGTTTTTCCATAAACAAGATGAAAAGACAACCCTCTGAATGGGAGAAAATATTTGCAAATGAAGCAACTAACAAAGGATTAATCTCCAAAATTTACAAACAGCTCATGCAACTCAATATCAAAAAAACAAACAACCCAATCCAAAAATGGGCAGAAGACCTAAATAGACATTTCTCCAAAGAAAATATACAGATTGCCAACAAACACATGAAAGGATGCTCAACATCACTAATCCTTAGAGAAATGCAAATCAAAACTACAATGAGGTATCACCTCACACCAGTCAGACTGGCCATCATCAAAAAATCTACAAACAGTAAATGCTGGAGAGGGTGTGGAGAAAAAGGAACCCTCTTGCACTGTTAGTGGGAATGTAAATTGTTACAGCCGCTATGGAGAACAGTATGGAGGTTCCTTAAAAAACTACAAATAGAACTACCATACGACCCAGCAATCCCACTACTGGGCATATACCCTGAGAAAACCATAATTCAAAAAGAGTCATGTACCACATGTTCACTGCAGCTCTATTTACAATAGCCAGGACATGGAAGCAACCTACGTGTCCACTGACAGATGAATGGATAAAGAAGATGTGGCACATGTATACAATGGAATATTACTCAGCCATAAAGAGAAATGAAATTGAGTTATTTGTAGTGAAGTGAATGGACCTAGAGTCTGTCATACAGAGTGAAGTAAGCCAGAAAGAGAAAAACAAATACCGTATGCTAACACATATATATGGAATCTAAAAAAAAAAAAAAAAAAAAGGTTCTGAAGAACCTAGGGGCAGGACAGGAATAAAGACGCACATCTAGAGAATGGACTTGAGGATACGGGGAGGGGGAAAGGTAAGCTGGGACGAAGTGAGAGAGTGGCATGGACATAGATACACTACCAAACGTAAAATAGATAGCTAGTGGAAAGCAGCCACATAGCACAGGGAGTTCCGCTCAGTGCTTGGTGACCACCTAGAGGGGTGGGATAGGGAGGGTGGGAGGGAGACACAAGAGGGAGGAGATATGGGGATATATGTATATGTATAGCTGATTCACTTTGTTATAAAGCAGAAACTAACACACCATTGTAAAGCAATTATACTCCAATAAAGATGTTTAAAAAAAAAGGAAGATTACATTCTATTGGAGGAAAGCAGTCAATAAACAAATATACAAATTAATAAAAATAAAACATCTTGTATCTATAAAAAATACATATAGATGGTTTTTCGCTTGTTTCAGACAATCATTTCTGGTAACAGTAAAAGTTTTCTTGAATTTCACCATCATTTACAAATCTTGCAAATACCACATCATGACATTTACTGGTGAAATCTATTGACTCCTCAGCTTCAATAGAAAACCTATTGTTTCTCGGTTTATTACACAGACCTCTGCATCATCATGTGAGGTGTCATCCATGCATCGACTAATCAAATGGCTTGAAAGTGGAATGTTTCCCTTTCTCCTCCTGTATCTCTTCCTACCATTTTATTCATTTTATTTTTTCTAGCTTTATTAGGTTTTCACCAACTGTGTGACTTTTCCTTTTGGGGGCAATAAGTTCTGCTCCTAAGTAACTTGCTCCTTGAACCTGAGTGTGATTTTTTAGCCAAAGGTTTACCTTGTTTATTTTGATATTCCAATAGCCATTTAAAATTATCAGCACCTTTTCTTGTTAAAGGGCTGTGATTTGTTGTTAAAAGTCATGTTTTGCTAAAGCTATCACCACATTGGTGAGTTGTTTGCCACAGACCTGCACAGTGGAATAGGGCAGTATAGATCACTAGGTGTGTAAATCCACTGAGGAGTAGCTTTCAGCACAAAGAGGGACTTCAGTTGTGTGCCACTTACAGCAGGAGTGCAGTGAAATGACTCAGAAGATTGTAATTCTTCATTACTAATCTTATCAGAATCATCCATACCTGCAGGACTAGATAAGTTCAGGAAAAACAAACATGGAAGAGGAACCAGGGAACACTAAAAAAGGGAAACTAACCCTACCAGATGTTGAAACATGCTATAAAGCCAGTATAATTTAAACAAACAAACAAAACAGGATTGACACATGAATTGACAAATAGACCAATGGAATAGAATTGGAAATCCAGAAATAGACCAGGTACATTTGGAAATTTAGTATATGATAAAGGTGGCCTCTCAAGTCATTGGTGCAAAAAATATACATTTGAGTAAATCGTGCTGGACACCTAAGTAGTCAAGAGGTTGGGCTTACAGAAGCAAGAGCAGAAGAAGCCCTCCACAGAGTTGGGGAAAGAGGTTGTGCTGGCTTGTGCTGTAGCTCTGAGAGGGTTCATGGGCCTGGTACTAAAACAAACTGGAGGCTGAAACCAACTGCCAGGGTGACTTTGACAGGAACAGGAAGAAATGAGAAGTTCTCCTTCGACCTCCCAATCTCCTCTGTGAAGTTGCTGGTAAAGGAGAAAATGAAAGGCACAAAGTCCCAGCACCAGCATCACAGAGAAGAGTAGCAGAAGGTGGGTTTGGAGTTGAGCTTAACGGCTGGCAAACTTGTAAATGCTGAATACCTTTTGCGTTAGCATGCATTAGCCTATAAGTCTATCAAGAGGAAGGAGCGAGGGCAAGTGAAGGTAGAGGATGGAATAAGGGTGCTAAATTTTCATCTTCCTTAATAGAAAGTTAAGGCAATAGCCAAAGTGATAAGTCATGATAGCAATATAAACATAACACTTAGAAAAACAGCTTTCATGCTAAAAAAAGTTTAAGGACTGGAACTCAGGTGGGGAAGACCAGGACAGAGGTTTAGCTTTTTAAATTACAGACACATACTTGACTTTGATTTTTAAAAAATTAAAACTTAAATAAGAGCATATGAGTGAAGGGAAAAAATAAATTCAATATTATAAGGTAATTTCACTCTTGGAAAGTGAGTGGGAAAACTATCATTTTGATAATACAAACTCCCAAAAGCAAAAATGGAAAATCCTTTTTGTTGTTGAATCATGTGAGAAATGGATAAGAAATTAGATTAGTGGGCCTTGTGAGGGCAGATCATTTTATTCACCAATTATACCCAGATTTTATGAATAAATACATGAAAGAAAGATTGAATGGAAGAATTCACAACAGAAAGAGCAGCCACATCCACCTGCATTAATCACAAAGAATCTCAAGGGCTTACCAAGAGAAAAAACATCTATCCTGGACCCAAGTTCCTGGTTTCAGATGAGTAACCAGAGTATTTTGTGGCATGTGGTTAGCGCTATTTCAATGATAGGGACAAAGAACTGTGAACCATAGAAGGTGGAGAATATCACTCTGCCTGGGAGTAGCTGAAGGTGACCTTGAGGGTTGATGGACCATGGTTGGTCTGAGTCTTGAAGAAAGTCTAAGAGTTTACCAGGTATGGAAACAAAGGGAAGAGAATAAGAGAGGGCACAGAGAGATGACAAGCCTTAATCTATCCAAGAAGAGTCAAATGTCCTGTGGGGATGGAGCAGAGTCTGAAGAGATGCATGGTGGGTAATGAGATTGGAGGTGGTCACCAAGCTGAGTTCATTGTATCTTATTCCTTGGGCATTGGGGAGCAAACAGAAGCAGAAAAGTCCCTGTGTCAGATTTGAATTTTAGGGAAGCTCTTTCTGATAGTAACGTGGAAGAAGAACCCAGAGCAAAAGAGAACAGATACAGGCACCAGAACCAGAAATAACAATAAGAAAAGCTAATATGCATTCAGTGCTTATAACATGCCCAGGTCTGTGCTCAGGCTTGGCCTGCATTGTCTCATTTAATCTTTTTTTTTTTTGATGGAATATTATTTTATTTTATTTTTAAAAAATTTTATTGGAGTATAGTTGATTTACAATGTTGTGTTAGTTTCTGCTATACAGGGAACTCTTCTCAATACTCTGTAATGATCTATATGGGAAAACTATCTAAAAAAGAGTGAATATATATATATATGTATAACTGATTCACTTTGCCTCATTTAATCTTGAATTATACAGATAGGGACACTGAGAAATAAGAGATTGGGCTTTTATTTAAAAAAAAAAATAGTGTTCACTAGCCAGGAAGCCTCCAGTACATTTTCTGTCTGGGCAGGAACCAATCAACATGTGGCATTGGCCTGATTGCACCAGGTGTGCTTATCCGGCAGAACAGGAAGCATTTGGGCAGGAATAAGGACAGTTCCTGACAAGCGCAGAATGACATTCATTGAGAGGCAAGTAGGGTTGATGCCTAAATATGGTTATTATTTTTTTAACATCTTTATTGGAGTATAATTGCCTTACAATAGTGTGTTAGTTTCTGCTTTACAACAAAGTGAATCAGCTATACATACACATATATCCCCATATCCCCTCCCTCTTGTGTCTCCCTCCCATCCTCCCTATCCCACCCCTCTAGGTGGTCACAAAGTACCAAGCTGATCTCCCTATGCTTGTGGCTGCTTCCCACTAGCTAGCTATTTTACATTTGGTAGTGTATATACAAGTCCATGCCACTCTCACACTTCGTCCCACCTTACACTTCCCCCTCCCTGTGTCCTCAACTCTGCCCTCCACGTCTGCATCTTTATTCCTGTCCTGCCTCTATGTTCTTCAGAACCATTCTTTTCCTTTTTTTTTTTTTTTAGATTCCATATATATGTGTTAGCATACGGTATTTGTTTTTCCCTTTCTGATTTACTTCACTCTGTATGACAGGCTCTAGGTCCATCCACCTCACTACAAATAACTCAATTTCATTTCTTTTTATGGCTGAGTAATATTCCATTGTATATATGTGCCACATCTTCTTTATCCATTCATCTGTCAGTGGACACTTAGGTTGCTTTCATGTCCTGGCTATTGTAAATAGAGCTGCAATGAACATTGTGGTACATGACTTTTTTTTTTAGAATTATGGCATTCCCTTTTATTTTTATTTATTTATTTATTTAACGTTTTTATTGGAGTATAATTGCTTTACAGTGGTGTGTTAGTTTCTGCTTTATAACAAAGTGAATCAGTTATACATATACATATATCCCCATATCTCTTCCCTCTTGCGTCTCCCTCCCCCCCACCCTCCCTATCCCATCCCTCTAGGTGGTCACAAAGCACCGAGCTGATCTCCCTGTGCTATGCGACTGCTTCCCACTAGCTATCTATTTTACATTTGATAGTGTATATATGTCCATATATACACTACCACTCTCTCACTTTGTCCCAGCTTACCCTTCCCCATGTCCTCAAGTCCATTCTCTAGTAGGTCTGCGTCTTTATTCCCATCTTGCCCCTAGGTTCTTCATGACCATTTATTTTTGTTTGTTTAGATTCCATATATATGTGTTAGCATACGGTATTTGTTTTTCTCTTTCTGACTTACTTCACTCTGTATGACAGACTCTAGGTCCATCCACCTCACTACAAATAACTCAATTTCGTTTCTTTTTATGGCTGAGTAATATTCCATTGTATATATGTGCCACATCTTCTTTATCCATTCATCTGTCAATGGACACTTAGGTTGCTTCCATGTACTGGCTATTGTAAATAGAGCTCCAATGAACATTGGGATACATGGCTCTTTTTGAATTATGGTTTTCTCAGGGTATATGCCCAGTAGTGGGATTGCTGGGTTGCATGGTAGTTCTATTTTTAGATTTTTAAGGAATCTCCATACTGTTCTCCACAGTGGCTGTATCAATTTACATTCCCACCAACAGTGCGAGAGGGTTCCCTTTTCTCCACACCCTCTCCAGCATTTATTGTTTGTAGATTTTTTGATGATGGCCATTCTGACTGGTGTGAGGTGATACCTCATTGTAGTTTTGATTTGCATTTCTCTAAGGATTAGTGAGGTTGAGCATCCTTTCATGTGTTTGTTGGCAATCTGTATATCTTCTTTGGAGAAATGTCTATTTAGGTCTTCTGCCCATTTTTGGATTGGGTTGTTTGTTTTTTTGATATTGAGCTGCATGAGCTGTTTGTAAATTTTGGAGATTAATCCTTTGTTAGTTGCTTCATTTGCAAATATTTTCTCCCATTCAGAGGGTTGTCTTTTCATCTTGTTTATGGTTTCTTTTTCTGTGCAAATGCTTTTAAGTTTCATTAGGTCCCATTTGTTTATTTTTGTTTTTATTTCCATTTCTCTAGGAGCTGGGTCAAAAAGGATCTTGCTGTGATTTATGTCATAGAGTGTTCTGCTTATGTTTTCCTCTAAGAGTTTTACAGTGTCTGGCCTTACATTTAGGTCTTTAATCCATTTTGAGTTTCTAAATATGGTTATTAAAGAGAAGTTCAGGGCCATGATGTCAGAAGATATCCAGCCAGTCTCCCAACATCCGGTTCCCCCCAAAGCTTGTCCACTCTAGCTGTGGGTGACTTAATCTCACCATCAAGAAGTATTAATCATGCCTCACCTCAATAAGTTACCATTTGGTCCTCCAGAATGATACGTGGCACACTACATGTTCAATACATGCTGTTTTCTTTTGCGCACTCCCCTTTTCACTGAATTTCCCTCCTCTTGTCTCCATATAACCACACTCCTGTTCAATGAACTCACCATTGCTCTCTCCAAACAAGTGCCTCCTTCCAGTTTCAACAGTGGCCTCATCAACTCATCCGCTGGCCAAGAAAGAAATCTCCATGTCACTGTCAACTCTTCCTCCTCTCCTCCATATTTCTATCTTGACCCTAATTCCTGATGCTTTTCCAACCATCCTCTTTTCTCACCTGACCACCTCTGACTTACTTGGTCATCCAAAGAGCCTTCTTCTGGTTGTCCAACCACTAGTTTTGCCAGCACCAAAAAACAGCCCCTCACATCCTCTGTTATGGGCTGAATTATGGCCCCTCAGAACATGTTGAAGTCCTAATCCCCAGTACTTGTAAATGTGGCCTTATTTGGAAATAGGGTCTTTGTAGATGAGGTCAAGTTAAGATGAGGTCATTAGGGCAGGTCCTAATCCAATACGACTGCATTCAAAAGGGGGCAATTTGAACACAGACTCAGAGACGGACACAGGGAGAATGCCATGTGAAAATGCAGGCAGAGATGTGTCTATAAACCAAGGAACACCAAAGATTACCAGCAAACCACCAGAACCTAGGGGAAAGGCATGGAACAGATTCCCTCTCATATCTTCAGAAGGAACCAACTCTGCTGACACATTGATCTCAGACTTCTAGCCTCCAGGCAGTGAGATAAGTTTCTGTTGTTTAAGCCACCCAGTTTGTGGTACTTTATTACAGTAGCCCTAGTGAATTAACACTGTCTCCAAGGTTTTTTTCTAAACGCATGTCTGATTATACCAATCTCTGCTTAAAATCCTTCCACAGTAATGAAAATTATAGGTTCTATTTATCAAGCACCTGTTTGGGGCACAATGGTCCATCTCTACTGTAACTAGTCCTTACAACATCCCTGGAAAGAGGAATTACCATTCCTGATTTTTCAGTTGAAGTAAAACGATCTTTTAAAAAGCTGTCACTTGGGACTTCCCTGGCGGTCCAATGGTTAAGACTTCGCCTTCCAATGCAGGGAGGTGTGGGTTCAATCCCTGGTCGGGGAGCTAAGATCCCACATGCCTCAGGGCCAAAAAACCAAAACATAAAACAGAAGCAATATTGTAACAAATTCAATAAAGACTTTAAAAAAGGTCTATATCAAAAAAAGAATCTTAAAAAAAAAAAAAAGCTGTCACTTGCCCAAGTTCCCAAAAGTAGTAAGCAGAAAAACTGAAGTATGACTCTTGATCTCTTTGAATCCCAAAGTTAAACTAGCATTGCAGGTTTCACTATAACAGAGCTCAGCAAACTTCTTTTGTAAAGGGCCAGATAGTAAATATGTTAGGCTTTGCAGGACATATGGTCTCTGTTGTGACCACTCAATACTGCCATCTATAGCGTGAAATCAGCCCTAGACTATATGTAAATGAATGGACATGAATGTGTTTCAATAAAACTTTATTTACAAAAACAAGCTTCAGGTCAGATTTGGCCCTCTGGTCATAGTTTGCCAACCCTTGCCCTACAACATTGTCTTTAGGAGCTAATCCACGCTCCTTGATAATCATTAATATTCATAGTGTGCTTGCTTTATGCCAGGAGCTGTTCATGTCTTAATTTATTTAAATTCCCACTACTATTATCTATACTTTAGAGGTTATGAACTTGCCAAGGTCACACAAATAGTGACAGAGCCAGGATTCAAATCTGGGTAGTCAAGCTCCAAAGCCCACAGTCTCACTCATGGTCCACAAGGGCCTTCACACCTCCCTGTGATATACATAGCCCATCACATTCCTCCACCCTCCCCGTCCTTCCTCTCCAAACACCCTGTTCTTTCAGCCATACCACAGCTGAGACTGGGAAAAGGAAGCAGGAGACAGAGCTAGCCCCACCCGCCTGCTCTGGAATGTACATTTGGCCAAGACCCTTTGTCCGTGGGATGGGAAGCCCAGAGCAGGGAGTGGGTACATACCTCCTGCACCTGGTTTGGGTGAGAATCTAGGGAGATGAAATACAATATCGAAGTAAAAGTACCAACAGTTTTTGGCAAAATGCCTAGGCTTGCTTTTACTCATTGATTCCTGCTACTTTTCAATAGAATCTTATTATTATTCAACAGAATCTGAGCTGGTGACACAGCTCCTTGCCTCCCAACTGCTATGCTTACATTTCCTTTCCTAACAGACCCCAATTTTGTTTGCAATGTCAGCTGGAGGTGACCAATGACGCATCAACAGAAGTCTGTTGGGGATATCCAGGGAAGTTTTGCTTTTCTGTCGTAAATAAGTGTGTCTTTTCCCGGTTGCTTTCTTCTTCTTTCTTCCTGGAATGCGGCCAAAGAGCTAGTACCGTAAGTCCCCAACATGTGAACCTTCAAGTTGCGAACTTTCAAAGTTATAGCTACCACTCATCGCTCAGCACATACTACATCTCCTGCATTCTTTCATTAATCCTCACAGCCCTCGAAGGCTGGTACTGCTGTTCCCATTTCACAGATCAGGAGACAAAGCTGGAGGATACTAGGCTGACCAGGGTATGGTGGGAATAGGATTTGAATCCAGATCTGGGTGATGCTGAAGCTTGTGTTCCTTCTCTCAGGCCAGGCTGCTGTCGTGATTATCTGCCCATGGGGCAGCTGGGCTAAGGCTAGTGGAAGATGAGAGAAACCTGAGGGAGAGCCCAGGCCCTACACCACCGAGCTCTACAAGCACAGACAATTCTTTCCTCTGTGCCTCAGTTTCCTCTTATGTAAACAAGGTGACAATAGTCCCTTCCTCATTGGCGTGTTATGTTAAATGTGACGTGCGTAGGTAAGGTGTTTGGCAGAGTGCTTGTAAAGGCTGAAAAAATATTGCCCAGCAGCATTATTGTCATCATCCCCCCAAGAGCCCTGTAAGAATCTGTGACACGAATGTGGGCCAGCCCTGAATAAAAGGCTCCAGAGGAGGTGTCCAGGCGAGCTGGACCTCGCAGCTGTCAGAGCCTGTGTGTTCTTTAATTTTGGAGACCCGGTCCAAACTTCTCACTGCCTTCACCAGCATCCCCTTTTGAGCACAGATGCCCGTGAGATTTCTCTCCCTCCCTTGAAGTTCTGATAACTTGCCGACTTCATTGTCATTCCCAGCTGAGGGAGCATCCCTTGGAGCCTGGAGGCTCTCCCCTTAATCCCTTGCAGGTTTCAGACAATGCCCCGATGGGCGGACACCAGCTACCGTCTGGCTCCTGGCCGGCCCCGCCTCAGCACCAGGAGTCGCTGGGTGTTGGATGCATCTGAGATGAGATGCGGGGGCGGATTTGAGTTTGAGATGCTAATCTGTCCAGCTGAAGGCTTCACATCTGCCTTGGCACACACAGGCACAGGGGATCTGAAGAGTCAGTTACAGCTCCCAGCAGGTGGGGCGGAGTCCTGGGGCACTGAATACAGGTAGGGCCAGATGCCTACGCTAACAAAGCTGGCATGGCAAATCCCACTGATGCCTGGGGCCACTCAGAGAGTCAGTGTGGGAAAGAATAGGACAGGAAATTGCTGGATAAAGTCGGGTCTTTGCGATCAGATCTCTGTTTGGATACCAGATCTTATGCTTATTCACTGTGTGACTTACTACATTACCGAACGTCTTTTAGATGCCGTTTTTTCATCTTCAAAGTGGGAAAAATAATAGTGCCCACTGTTGTTATGAGTCTTAGAGGAGATGATTCAGCAAAGCTCTCAGCACAGTCTTTGGAAAATTGTTAATGGTTGATAAATATTAGCTCTGATAATCACATAGCATCCAGTATACATATTATGAAAGCACCAAACGCTTCTGAACAGTTACAAACTGCTGTGTGCTCTGTGATGCTGGATTGTGGCTGCACTTTATATATTTTTTTTGTTGCTTATCTATGTCCTGTAAAAGTGTTAGGATGAATGGGCATAGTACTATATTGTGATAAGAACATATCCAGTTCTTAAAGTACAAGTTTAGTCAGTGCTTACTATCTCCTCAGTGCTGTTTATTGTTCTGAATAAATAAAATTATCCAACATGGTCCCTGCTTTCAAAGAGCTTTCAGTCTAACTGAGGAGACAGCATAAACAGAGATAAAAGTCATATAAAAATGTTAAGAGCCTATGATAAGGCACGTAGCTCAGTGCTAATGTGGGTGGATGGGACCATAATCCCTGGGATTATTGAGAAGAGAGAGGTATCCAGGAGGAATGGAATGGATACCTAGGGTCTGGCTGGCCCCCTCCCAAGGGGCCTGAGATCATTAAAATTTGAGGTTGACAGGAAAAGGTGAGAAGTAATCCTTATATCGCATTTACTATGTGCCAGATACTCGTCAGGTACTGTACGTACATTTTCATTTTCATCCTATGTGGTTGAACATGTTATTATCCCCATTTTAAGGATGAACGAGTTGGGTACAGAGAAGTAAAGTAACTTACCACAAGTCACACAGCTGGTAAGTGGCAGAGCTGGATTTTGAGCTCAGACAGTCTCCTTCCCATAACTGCTCTTAACCATTCTCTTACACTTCCTTTCAGAAGAAAGGAAACCAGATTGTGTTAGTTATGTATAAGTAACAGCAGATGCTATAATGAACAACCCCAAGTCCTCAGCAGCTTAACACAACAGAAGGTTATCACCTGTCAGGTAACAGTTCAACACAGGTGTTCAGCAAGCATCCTTCCACACAACGATTCAGGGACCCAGACTCTTCCCATCTTGTGCCTCCATGATTCCCTAGGGCCATGAAGTCCTCTTATGGAGATCTCCTGGAAGGGGGTCTCTCCCTACAAAGGATTTTATGGCCAGGCCTGGAAGTGGCACCCCTCATTTCTACTACTATCTAGTATTCAGTCACACAGCCATTCCTAACTGCAAGGAAGGCCGGGAAATGTCATTTAGCCAGACACCTGGGGCAAACATGCATACTGATGAACACTCACAATCTCTGCCACACAAGACAAAACCCAAATCATTCATCCAAGTGCAAAAAAGATAGACTTAGCTCCAAATGCACAGCTGTAGAATCCGGTATCCAAAGAGCAGCAACATCCTTGGTCCTAATTCTAGAAGAGGGCTAAGGGTACCTGAAGGGCCAGTTTCATAGCTAGCAACCCACAGCGGAAGCAGAAAACTCCGAGCATGACTAAGTGCTCAGAAGCACCATAAACAGAGGCTCTTCCTTCCGCTTGCTCCCCTGCAAAAACAAAACCCAAAACCAACCAGATGCAGCACGACCTCTGCCAGTGCGTCAGTGAGACAGAGTCCCCCACATCTGGAGTCTGGCAGGACACCAGGATCTCGTCAAGATGCTTTAACTATAGAATAGGCTAGAATGTGGCTGGATTCATGATGGGGCTCAGGTCTGGCCAGGCAGGGGGAATAAGATAAGGTCCTGTGACTGGATCATTGTAAGAGGCAGAGAGACAGGAATGGGATGACGAGGAAAAGCAAAAAGAACTATCACCCAGTAGAGGTAAATGCTCGCTGAGAAATCACCTCGGGCACATTGCAGGTTCTGAGCAAAAGAGCCTTGAGAAGAAGAACTAGACACAGGCACCTTGGACTCAGACCATCCAGAACTTCTCCCCATCTTGTATTCCACATCCTGGTAAGTTGCCTCACATCCAAGCTACTTGAGTCAGAAATGTATCAATATCATCACTAACCCTCCACTCAATCACCAAGCCCAGTGGATCCAAATTACCTCTGAAATCTCTCCATTCTGCCCATCCCCACATCCTTGCTGTAGTTCATACACCAGCCCCCCTTCTCATCTGGTCTAATAGAGCTACAACTTGACTCCAGATTTCCCTTCTTCCAATGTTCTTTTAGTCCAACAGATGTTTATTGAGCTTTGTAGCAGATACTAGATTTGCCCTCCAATATCTTTCCTCACCTCCTTCCTTACCACCTGAATCCCAGTTCATTCAGGAAAGTAATATGCACAGTTTAAAAAAAGAAAATCTCACCTTCCCAGCCTTCTTTGCAACTAAAGGTAACTGTGTGACAGAGTTCTGGCCAACGAGAAGTAGGCAGATAGCTCTAGGGAGGGTTTCTTTCCTTGAATGGGAATAAAAGGCTTCCAAGGAAATACCTTTTTCCATTTCCCCTGGCCTTTTCCTCTCCTTCCCGCCTCGAATGTGGATAGGATGCCTAGAGATGAGGCACTTCCTTCCAACTGCGAAGAAGAATGCCAGGCACTAAGGATGGTGCAGCCGGGAGCTAGAGGGACCAGACCCTTGATGACTTTCTCAAGCAGCTGCACACGCCTTGGGCTGCCTACTTCCAGATATTTGTTAGGTGGGTGTATTAGTTTCCTATTGCTGCTGTAACAAATGACCATAAGCTTAGTGACTTAACACAAATTTACTCTCTTACAGTTCTGAAGGCCAGAAGTTCAAAATTAGTCTCAAGGGGTAGAAGTCAAGGTGTTGGCAGAGCTGATCCCTTCTGTTAGCACCAAAGGAAGAATCCACTTCCTTGCCTTTTTCAGCTTCTAAGGCCACCTGGGTTCCTCGGCTCAAGGCCCTTCCTCTGTCTGCAACATGCTTCACTCCAATCTCTGCCTCTGTCATCACACCATCTTCGTCCCTCGGACTCTTCCGGCTCTCTCTCTAAGGATCCTTGTGAGTATGAGGCCACGCCAGGATACACTGGGGACCTCAGGGTAATCCAGAATAACCTCCTATCTCAAGATCCTTGATCACATCTGCAAAGTCCCTTTTGCCCTTTAAGGGAACACATTGACAGGTTCCAGGGATTAGGATGAAGGCATCTTTGAGGGTCATCATTCAGTCTACCACAGTAGGAAAAATAAACTCCTTACTTGTGTAAACTGTTGATACTATGTGACAATTGTTTGTCACTCACAGCTGAAGGCAGTCCAAGCCGATAGGTGCGTCTCCTGGGTCCCAGGCACTGTGCTCGGTGCTGGAGATCCTCCAGCTGGAGAGTCTGTCATGCTGTGTTTGCAACTATTATTTGCTTATTTGATGGCCTTGGGAGGTCATGGACTCTGGAAGGCAGGAAGTGTGCAACTCACGCTTTTTTGTCTTCCCAGCATCAGTCAAGTGCCTGACACATCGTGGTGCTCAAAAATTGTTGGTTGAACTCAGCAACTGGGCGATCGTGATTCGGCTGCCATTTCCTTCACCAGAGTTAATTCTAGATCACTGAACAAATGCTGGATGAAAACAAAAGGGGCCGAGAGGGTCAGGGAGAGGGGCCAAAATAAATTCGTTTAGAAAGCCCGCACCTGCCTGCCTCTTAAAGTTTCAAAACTCTGAGATGCTTCATAATGAAGAAACCTGTTTAACTTTAGCTCAGCGTTTCCCAAATGTATTTGACCATGATTTTCAGTTTTCATGGAGTGTGTGTTCATCTCCTATGGAAGCAGAGCTCTGTGGAGCATCTTTAGAGAAACACTTCTCAACCCTTCCCAGGACTGGTTTGGGAACTAGGGCGGTCCAGGGCCCACAGGTGTGGATCAGACCAAAAGTGCATCGAGGCTGCTAAACGGAGGTGCTGCCACTGTCGGGAAGGGCTTTGGGGTACAGCTGGACCTCAAAGAGCAGTGACATTTGTCCTGGCAGAGGGGAAGGCGAAGCATTTTCTGCTTACCTCCAAGAGCTGCCTGGCTGGTTTCAAATGGCCCAGATTGAGAGTCAATGAGCAGAGAGGAATAGTACCTTCAGGGCCACCCAAAGGCATCTTTCTTGCCCTGGCAGGGCTAGCCCCAGTTGTGCCCTGATCCCAAGGCAGCCGACCATTTCCCAGCCACCTGCAGCCAAATGGCAGCCAGAGTTTTAGGACCTGATTTCTTCCTCCACAGCAGCCAGCCTGGGCGGGGGCTTTCTGTGCCGTCCCAGGACCCCATGTGACCCTCCAGCCCCTCTGCATTCTGATCCTACTGCGTCGAGAGGCACTGCTCCCTGCGCCCACTTAGCATTGACCTCAGGCTCAGAGACGGTCCTCACCCCTCCCACCCCAGTCCCAAACCTTCTGATCTCCTGTATTCATTATGGGACACGTGTCTAAGGAATGATGGACCTGAACATGATGTTGAAGATGCTCTGCTGTGTGGTTTTTCAAATCGAAATCTGCCGTTCAATTTGTACGATTTCAATTTGAAATCTGGGAGTTCATCAGGGTTGAACAGGGACCCAGTCTTAGGGACACAGGGCAGCTTTTACTTTTTTCATAAAGGACTCATTTCAAGGAATTCATTTATATTCCTTACAGATACATTCTTTTAAAGTTTTAAATCACATGATCTAGGTGAAGATCTTCATATTACACATGGGGAAACTGAGGACCGGAGAAGGAAAGTAAGTGCCCAAGATTGCAAAGCAAACTAAAATCACAGTTGCAAGGAGAATGCGGGTCCCTTGACTCCTAATTAAGCGTTGTTTCCATCACACCGTGCAGTTCCTATTGTGCGTGGCACCGGACCAGAATAGAGCATTTGACGCAAAACCTTTATTTTTTTTCCTCCAAATTCCCAACAGTTACTAGAAACTGTGGTAGAAAACAGACTCTTAAAAATAAATTTGGGCTAGTATTATAAGAAGCATGATTCTTAAAGGGCACGCCCAGGGATTGCATTTGGTAGTTAACTACTCCGCTATTGCACCTCTTTTGAAGGTTCCACAGGCTATAAAATGGATTTGCATGGAGCGGTCTCCTCAACTCCCCCAACCCTCCCAAACCTATCCACTCTCTTCTCATCAACTTCCTGGTTATTTTTAGTGACACCACTCTTGCTAAGGAGAGGAAAGTATACTTAATGCTGCACAGGCTTAGAATAGCCATGTACTTAAACCATCCAAAATAATGAAGTGCTACCCACCCCACAAAGAGTAGGTCTCAGCCCAGTCTACTTCCTGACCCAACCCCTCTCCCCCACCCACTACTCAGCCCAGGACCAAACAACACAAAGGACTCTGCTTTGCAGAAAACATGTTAAAGAGAATAAGTATCTATAGGAAGTTTAAAGCACAGCAATGCTAAATTTGCCAGTTTGAGGATTTGTGTCAGAAAAGATTGTATGAAATTTAAATAGATAAAAGGACCCACCCATCAAGTTTAATGGAACATAAATTTTTCCTGTTTCTTCACTTCCCCCTTCTCCTCTTGATGACTCTCTTATATAGGGTACAATTAACCACTTACTTTCAGGGAATTATGCTCTCTGGGAGCCTGGAATTACGACCATAACACAAAATGAAGAGCTGAAGCTCAGAATGGTTAAGTAACTTGCCCTAGGTCGCACAGCGAGGAAGTGGTGGAGCCTGATTTCAGACCCAGGTTTCAGATTCCAGTGCTCGTGTATTCTCTACTAGGGCCTTCACCTCTGTGACATGTCATAATAACAACACAAGCTGACATCTATTGAAGTCTTGCTATGTGCTGGGCACTGTGCAAACCTGCTACCCTTGAAGAAGTACTGAGATAAACCCTCTGCCCTGAGGAACAAGAATGGCTTTTAGATTTTTAACCTACCTCTGTCCTCTAGTTGAGACAGGAAAAAAATTATCCATCTCCAGAACTTATAACTGAATGGGATAAGACCCAGATAACTAACTGACTGGTCATCTTTGCAATCCAACCCCTTGCATCTGATGGAGAGAGACATGATCCTCTTAACTTTTCAGATGTCTCTCTGCATTGTCACCTCCTATGCTCTTGCCAGGTCACAGAAATAAATAACAATGTCACCTTGATATTGCCCACCTGAATATCAGATGTGGACGGCATCCTAGATAATACCTGTGGCAATCAGACACACCAGATGCTTTAGGAAGTTTCCAGACTTGGTATCTGTCCTGTCTTCCCCCTAAGTGGCTTGTCAAACCGTGTGGTTACCATATATAAAGCCCACAGACCTGCCCAAATAGTTAACATGAACCTCGTGTCACCAAAGCCCAGAGTTTCAGTATGAGCTTCAGCTGGAATGGCTTGTCCCTGGAATGGCTTTAATTTACAACCGTTTCAGAGGGGCCAGTTTGCAAGTTGCAGTCCACCATCTCAGAGACAGGCGTGAGCCCTGTCTCAGTTTAACAGGTTGGTTTCGGGAATCCAAGATCCCAAAGATTGAAGTGTCATCTGTGTTTTGTAGGCAAATGTCTACTTAATCACTACTCCATTGCCTGAGGAGAGAATCATAACCTATGCAAGCGTTCTAAAGGAATTTGGTTTCCAGGCTGGCAATAAATATCACATGTTTCCAAGCTGGGCATGTTTAGGCATTTGACGTATCGCTCTGCAGATCTAAGAGCAAGACATAGAGTGGTTCTATGCCAGAGCAGAATGGTGGGAAGGCTAAGGACACCCAATGTTGTCACATCTAAAAAATATTCCTCCACCACTGCTCTCGTTTCACTACCTTAATCACCGAAGACACTGCCCACCAGGCTTTTCCCCAAGGATCTGAATAACCCCAGAGTGTCCACCGCTGATGAGGGTTCCTCGGGCTTCAGGACCCAGGGGAGCCAGCTGGAGGGCCAAGGGGTTGACAGAGAGGCTGAAGCCTAGCTCACTGAAAGGACAAGACTTAATCTTAGGGATCCGAAGAGGAGAAGCAAGTGTTTCTCTAGCTTTAATCCTGTGAGGGAAATTGGTAGAACTCTGTTCCCCGACACAGTCCCTCCACCATCTTTGGAGTCCCTAGAGGATCTCAGGTGTGATCATGAACAAGTGTTCCATTACCCTCCTGCTGCTGCCTCAAACTCTGTGACTCACAAAGCCACCCCTAGACACCTTGGCATTGTCACAGCCTGCCTTGATGTCCTAGCATTGTTAGAGTCTCTTGAAATAACTTCTGCTTTATTCTCAGCACTCATTTCCTGAGGACACACTCAAGAGGCTTTCAGTGCTGGGTGAGACAACCAGTGATGTATATGCGCTGTGTAAACAGCTCCCAGCATCTCATGATGCTTCTGTGTCCCCTGAAACAAACCTCTGTGCCTCTACTCTTTACCTGAGGTGAATTCTAACCCGGAGGGTTTCCCAGTTCCCCACGAAACCCACCCCACTGTCCTTCATCTGATTAATGTTTTCATTATCTAATATAATCACCATAGCAACCACACTTTGTAGATTATCCCTAGGTTAAGCCATCCTTTCCATCCCTGGTGTTTCTCCAAGACACACCAGCCTCGGGGCAAAATGGGGCTGAGTTAAGAGGAATAAACTGTATCTCTCTGATTCTAGTCCCGCCCCTGTCGCAAGATCTCAGGTATTCCTGAGAATTTCCTCTCCCAAAGGGGCCACCTCTCCTGTGCTCACAAACAAGCCTCCTCCTTTTCCAGGTACCAGACTTCTACTGCCCTTAAACCCAACTTAGAGGACTGGCTTTATTGAATAGAACCACCTCAGGGAGGATGTCACTTCCACCTCCAATAACATCTTTCCCTCCTGCTTCCTGCATCCACCCAACCTATGAATGCCCGTGGTGGCCATCAAAACTGCCAACGAGCCACAGTGTGGGCCATCAAGAAATCCTAACCAAATGAGCCAGGATTCTTAGTGTTGCCGGTGACAGACACCCAAGTCAATGTGAATTAGCACAAGAGGGAATTAAGTCACATAATTTTAAAAAGCCAAGGCGGTGACGTATTCAGGAACCCCCGTCTCTCTCTCTTTCCCCGCATCTCTCCCCTCTGCTCGCCTTTGTGCTGGCTTCGTTCCCAAACAGGCTCCCTCCTCGTAGTGGCAAAAGTGGTCTGTGGCTGTCAGCTCCAAACTCGTAGCTGTTTATGCAGAGCAAGAAGGCGAATGCAAGATTTTTCACTCAGTAGCTCCGGAGGAAAAGTTCTGGCAAGATCTCTGATTGCCCCAGCTTGTGTAACATCCTTTCCCTGAATCAATCACCGTGACCAGAGGAATATAAACTTTAGTTGACCAAGGACATAGGCCCACCTCATGTGAAAGAATATTGGTTTCAACTGATCTAAATGGAATAATGTCCCCAGAGGAAAGAAATTTACTGTCACCAAAATAAGGAAGAGAAGAATTCCGGGAAAGCTGAAGCAACAGAAACCCAGATAGACTTTATTCCAGATCTCACATCTCTCTTAGCTCTTTCAGG
The DNA here is from genome assembly GCF_005190385.1 of Monodon monoceros. Lineage (NCBI taxonomy): Eukaryota > Metazoa > Chordata > Mammalia > Artiodactyla > Monodontidae > Monodon > Monodon monoceros. Next base: position 84,553,733 of record NW_021703783.1, read on the forward strand.
CTTACTCGGGAACTGGGATAAAACCAGATCTGCCAGCATGGGGGTCAGGACATCAGTGGATCCTGGTGTGAAGATCTGGGATCTGGGGTCCAGAGAAACAAAGTAGGGACAGCTATTGATCGTGGACCAGTCAGTCCCTTTCTCTACGTGAGCCTCTGATCCTCGTTCGTGAGCAGATTGGCCTGAATCACTGCCCTTAACTCAAGGCCCCCGAGCCTGCTGAAGCTGCATTAGTGCCCCATGATCTAACTTCAGCATAAACTGTTAGAACCCCATTTCCACGCTGCTCCTTTCAAATATGCCCCGCTAGGAACAGTTAAGCAGTGAAAAGGCAGCTCCTTGCAACTGTGAAGGTAGGGCCTGTCTGGGAACGAAGGCAACACAGAACTGAGGGATAAAGCAGAGACTGGCTATCATGTCATTCAGGCCCCGACTCCTGCCATGACTGCATCCAGCACCTGCCTCTACACTACTCCATTATAGAAGTTACCAAATTCCCCTTTCTGCACACATCACAGCGGGTTGGGTTTTCTATCGCTTACAGCCAAAAGAACCCCAAGTGAAAGAAACACGCGGTGTCTTTCACTTTCTTGAGAAATGTGATGGTACATTTGATGTTTAGTGAGAATGCTCAGCTGCCTAGAAATGTCTGTCCTCGGTGTAAATCCCGAGCTGGGACAGGGAATCTTGGCACCTAGGCTACATACTTGAGGAAATAAACAAGTCCAAATCTGGGTACTGGTAAATACCCTGTCTGTAAGTGCCACAAGTTATTGACAATTGATCAAACCCCAATCTCCATTCCCCAAAGAGAAAATGGATTTAGAAACACACCTAACTCTCACTGCCCAGTAAGATGTAGTTGGCCGGTTTTTTCCTCAGGATATCAGGGAAGCTGGTACGGTGAGATTTCATCGGATTTGCAAAGTAGCAGGTCCTGTGAACATTAATGTACTGATCAGATTTCAGAGAACCAACCAAGCACCGAGCCAAAGTAAGGAGACTTACATGGGCTTCTATGAATCAGCCAGCTCTCTGATTAGTATTTAGTTTCGCTTTCAGGGTTAATTATCCCAGTACAAGCGTAATGCATATAAATGTACTCACCCTATGAGGAGCTTTGTATCAAGCTAAATACCTAAAGCTTTCATGACATTGTGAAACCCAAATCCCTCAAGTGAACAATCGAGGTCTTATATGCAGCTTAGAAGATAAAGTACTTCAAGGGCCTTGGACCTATTCACCTTTGGGTTTGGAGTTTGACTCACCTTTGGGGTTTGAAGGATCTGAACCAAATTTGTACAACTACAGAACCAAAGCCTCTTCACCAGTGCGCTCTCCTGCCTAACATAGTTCCTAGAACAAACTAGGAGGACAAAAAAGTTTTTTAGTTGTTTTTTTTTTCCTTTCCCTCTAGAAGAAACTCTAAAGCTAAAAATGTCTATTCTCTGGCAGTAAGACCAATCCTAAATCATCGGCCTTTAGAAAACCAAATTCAAACAATAAAAGGAATTCATTTTCACATAACTGAATGGTCCAGGGATGAGTGAAGAAGCTTCAGGCAAAGCTTGATCCAGCATTCATATTTTGAGATGAGGACTTGATTTCTTTCTTCCTTTTTTTTTTTTCTAATAATAGTAGTCCATTTTCTTTGATGTCTGTTCCATTCTTGAGTAGTCTGTCCCCTCATCGCGTTAAAAGATGACCGGCAACAGCTCGCAGAGCTACGCGATTCTATACTCACATCCAGCAGAAATAGAATCTGTGTCTCAGCATTTCTAGCAAAAGTCCTAAGGTTCCCTCTGATTGGACTGGCTTAGATCATATGCCCATTTCTGAAGCAGTCATGATGGAAAGAAAGAATGCCACCTGCTGTTTGGCCCAAGCCAGAGTCCATCCTTGGAGCTAGGGGGAATGTCATCCTCATCCAGACCACATGGCTGGAGAATTTGGGGTACAGCAGGTAAGGGAAATGAGGGATGGTGGGGGGGCAGTCCTTAAACATCCATTACAGCCCTCACTTTACACATGAAGCAACAGAAACCAGAAAGGTTACATGACTCACTCAGAATCACACAGTGAGCTGAGTGGGGGAAGGAGTAGCTAGACCCCAAGCCCACGGCCCTAAAGAGCCTTGTTGCTTCCTCTCAAACTCACTTCCAGCCAAAACCTTACCACTGTCATTGTGCCTTTTCATACTTACAAAGTCTCTGGGAGAAAAGATGGAAACCCTTTCCAGGCATGTAGGGGAAAGTAAATTACCTGCAGGGGTACTCCATTCCTGGAGCAGGCCTCAACCATTTTCGAGAACAAGCAACAAAAAAAGAAAAGTTCCAAGAACCCAGTGCATAAACCAACTCCATCATCCCAGCCAGACAGAGGAACACAGGATGCCGGGCAGGGGAACAAAGGAGAAAGTCCCTCCCGGGCCCTGGGGCTGCCCCCAGATTTGAGGGAGAAGGCTGGGGGCCAGGACGCCTTTCCTCTGTTCCAGTCCTCCACTAGGCTATTTGCATTTCATTGTGGTCCTGGATGATTTAAGGAGCCCAGTGAAAGCCCTTGGATGTGGTTAGGACATTCATGCTCCAGTGATAAATAATGTGACCAATGTGTATGGCCTAGAGTCATTGCATTATCAAAGGGCTCCTTGGAAACTGGGGAGAAGGCAGGGCTTTTTTCCTACTTCTGCCGGTTTGTTTTCGTTTTTTTTTTTTAAGCTGCTGGATGAATTGATTTCTTGTCCCTTTCCAAGTGCTTAATACCATCCCAGGAACTGATGCTCTCCCGGTCCTTGGCCTCAGATCTTTTCAATACTGTGGTTCCACCAGATGAACGGTCAGAGATGAGAGAAAAGGGCGAAGGACGCCAGGCCCTTTGCCCATCTTTCTCCCTCTGCCGCCCTCTCCAGACATATTTTTTTTTTCCCCAAATGAAATCTCCTGGTTGACTTCAAAGGCAGCTCTGCATCCAGAGGAGATAATACTGGTGGGGAGTCGGGGAGGAAGGAGGATAGTTGAGAAGAAGAAGTGGGATCTCTGGACAGAGAGGGATGGGGGGCAGAGGGAAGATGGGCTGTTGTCTGAGTGAACTTGTCAGTGTGAGGCAGACACTCACAGGTGGGGTGGGGGCAGGGGGCGGCAGGAGGAATGACAGTAAGAAGTCAGAGGTCTGGGCTTGTCTTTGCTGGCAAAGAAGTCAGGTTTGGACAGATCAGAAAGAAATGACTACCGGTCATTTCTGGAATCGCTTTTTCAATTTTCCCCCATTTCTGCCATGATGGTTGAGAGCTTGGGATTTGGAGTCTGGGTTTTGATTTCAGCTCTGCCACATTCTAATTCTGCTCAGTCAGGCAAGTCTTTTCACCTCTAGAAGTCTCCACCTTCCCAACTCATCCCTTAGAGGAGAGGACTGCCCTTCCCCTTCCACTGCAGTCAACGCCAACCAACAGCATTGGAAAGAGCCACCCGAGCATGGTTCTGCCCGAGGCCAAGAAGGGGTCACCACTTGGACCGAGCATTTCATCCTCCTTTGCACAAGCAGGGAAAGCACTGTGCCTCGCTACAAGGCCTGGAGTTTTCCAAGTCCCAAGTTGTTGAGGGGCTGGGGTTGCAGGAATTAGAGGGGGCAATTTGCCAAGGGAAAGAAGTATTGTTAAGATACACTCTCACATGGATGAGGAAAGAGAGAGCCCGAAGATCAGAGCAGTGGCTTTCTGGTGCTATATTTGAATTTCCACTAACCCTTCTCCATCATCATGTGTCCGAGGAAAAGAAGGAGCCGGCCTAGAGGTAGGGTCCCGAGCATGCTCACTCAGCAACAGCAGAGGGGTAGACCATCGGCTCCCCAGTTACCAGCGGGGACCTGAGACAACATCAGTGGAGGGAGGAGACCCCTTCATAGAGAACACAGGCCAAGGCCTATTTCTCTGGTCATCATCCCACCCCACCCCCTAGAGTTAGAGACAGTTCTATGGTCAGAGAGAACGTTACTAGTTACCAGGATCAGAGACCATAATCATCCTTCCCTCTCAGAGCTGTTAGGATCCAATAAGATAAAGTATGTGTAGGGCGCTTAGTGAAAGACAGGGAGTACATACACAAGAAATGGTAGCTCTCATTAGCATTTCAAAAGCATTCTATTTGCGTTATTTAGATTGTAAGCTCCATCAGAACTTCTTTTCAAGATGGAAAAATCAGAATGCAAGTCAGATTTCAAATGTTTCCCTCCCTTCTTTTGCGTGGTGGCTTTTTGGGCCCTGAGGCTGATAATGTTTTCTTTCCTGCTGGCCCATCATCATAGAACCTGGCTTTCTGACAGTGTGAAAGCCAGGACAACCAATTAGGCCTCGATGGATGGAGGCGCCTGTAACTCAAAGGGTCATTTTTTCCACTTGTCTTTCAAGAGCAGCGATGGTTGCTTTCCGGAGCCACAGAGACTCCATCTGTGTCAGACCCTCCAAGAGAATGATTTACAGGCATCTCTTTAATGGTACCTCGAATGCTTTGCAGATTCAGTATTGTCCAAATCACATTCTGGTTTCTTTTTGCCATTTGTCATACACCTGGACCCTTTGTGTCCCCCCGCCAAGTTGTCATCGTGTGGTTACTCGGCAATTGCCAACTGGTTTTTCATATTAGCCCAAGAAAAACATCATTAGGAAGGGTGAGCCTGTGGCCAAATCCATTGCTTAATGGTCTGCGAAGCCAAACAGAAAATAATTGGAGGTATCTGAGCTGAAGGCCTTCCTGCTAGCAAGGAAAGTGAAACTTGACTCTTTAAACAGGAAAAATGGTACATTTGCCATTGCAATTGCTTATAGAAATGTGCCGTTTCTCCTCTGGTCTTCCCTCAAAGTGCTGTAGAAAGGAAGACCATTTTCTGTGCAAGGTAAAGCAATCATATTCTCAGTTTGCATTAAAACTCTTGTCCCCTAGAGAGCAACTTCTTTGGTAACTGGCTCTGTTTCTTCTTAACGAGTTGCAAAGTTATGCAGAAGGCAGTTCAATGTCCTCTCCCTTAGGGCGCTCTTTTCCCACATCCTACCACACTACCTTTCCTTATGTAATAGTCACTCATCTTCCCATCACCACCTCACTCCTACCTACATATCCCCCCACCCCTAGCTTCACTGTCATAAAATACCATGGACACATAAGCAGAGAAACCAAGTTACCTACAAGGGTAAAATTCAGGCTGGCGTCAAACATCTCAACAGCGTAAGACAGCGATCATAAATTCCAAGGAAATAAAGGGTGACCCAAGAATTTTACATACAAGGACGTTGTCCTTCAAATTCAAAAGCAACAGCCAAATGGAACATACCAAAAAAGGGGGAAAAAATAGAGAATATAGCTTAATGTGCCCTTTGAAAATAATAAAAAAAGAATTGTTTATCAAATCCAGCCAACCGAAAGATGAATCAAAATAAAGAACTCTGAAAAAGAAAAATCAGATTTTAGAATGTTTTTAAAAGCGTCGGTGGTGAAAATGAGTATATCAAAATATAAAGCTAGAGCTATCAAGCCACAATAATTGCAGTTTAAAAATAAAATATAAAAATTATCATATAACAAAGAGGAGACAGAGGATAAGTGAAGTGTAAGAATTCTAATTTCTGAGGTTGCCATAATAGAGACTTACAGATTTGTCTACATTTAAAGCACATGTTCAAAAAATATAGTAACCCCAAGCTGTTAGTTTTTTATCATCTTTATGTTTTTGCCTTTGGTAGGCTCTTTCAGAAACGTATTACTAGTTGTAAATAAATGTTTATGTGAGGTTTTGGTAATTCTCTGTTCCCTTACTTCTACGAAATAGCAGATTATTTAACTTAATACTTTTTTGGTTTTGAAGACACACATAGAATACTCCTATTCGTTTCTATTTATTCTTTATCCGCATAGAAGAGAGAGGGAGAAAGGATGGAATTATGATCACAGGTACTGAAGGTGGTCATTTCTGAGTAGTGAGATTGGACATCATCTTTAGTTTGCTTCTTTGCATTTTTCTATGTTGTGTGACTTGCTTTAATCATTATCATGTATCATTTTACAAAACCAATATTATTGAAGAAAACTAAAGTGCTGGATTTAGACAAAAAAAAAATGGTTAGTACCTTCTCCCACGCTTCTCAGACAGGCTGGAGTGGGCTCTAGGGAATGGCCGTGACTGTCGAGATGAGGGATGTTCTCTCTGTGCATTGTCTCTGGAACTATTTTCTATCTGCACCAGAGGTGGATTTCCTAGCAAGTCAACTCAACTTCCCTCTTGGAAGCACCAATAGGATCTGGGAAAATTAATGTCTAGTGTTGTAAATTGCAGGAAACTGGCGTGAAGGTAAACATCCCTTCAAAGATGGGGGAAGTGGAATGGCTGATGCTGGGACCCCCGCCTTCTGAGTCAGCCATCTAGGGAATAAGGCAAAAATACTGGCAAATACTTTTCAACCCACTGGATCAAATTCTTTATTCCTGACATACTCAAGAACTTTAAGAAAAAGAAAATTTCTAGAGGAAGTCAACAAAAGCGGGAAAAAACTTGTTCCAATCAAAATTCAGTGATACTAGAGGTTTTGGGGCCTCACTGTATTTGGGGCTCAGTAGAATGGGGCAAGTGGAGGAGGCTTTGCCCCTGCTGCTAGGGTGACCGCCTATGTGTCACAGGTACCCAGATGTTCTGGACAACGGGCAAGGCAGACATTCAGGAAGGGCAATCAGAGCAGCCATCCAAGAAGAATTTATGAGTGCCCCCAACATGAGGAAAACAACTATTTTTGTATCATTCACTAAGCACTTTGTATTATCAAATCCCATGTATCTTCGCAACATTCTTATGAGGTCAGCGCTACTATCTCCACTTTATACACAAAGAAACTGATTGCTTTGACAATTTAAGTAAATAGCTCAAGGTCACACACTAATACTGGTGGCCCCAGGATTTAAAAATAGGTTAATGGTGAGCTGCTCAAACCTGACAGCTTTCCTAGAGGAGACCGGAGCTTGAGTCCAGCAAAATCAGCTGAGTCAGAGAGAAGCAGAATGGTATCTCAGGTCCAATGAGACAAGAGTTGAATCGGGCAACTGAGGCCCAGAATCTGGAGTTCTGAAAGGCAGCAGAGACAGCCACAGCAGGCAGGGCGTGGGCCCTAATCCTCGGCCAAATCTCCATTTATACAGCCTAATGGGTCAGGGAGAGATGCCGTGTTCTTCACCAAGGCACTGTAACCAGGGCAACATCGGCGATCTACACCTGGGCCCAGCCCTGAAGAGACAGAGACCAAGGTGCTGAGAGGCCTCTTGGACCTTCTGGATGTCCAACCTGTCTTAACACATACCTGTCTTAAATTAGGCTTCATACCAACAGCATAAGATTAAGGTGGCTGGATGCTTGCATTAGAACAAGGCTGGGCATGAAGTCCAGACTGGTGTGCCCGGTCTCCACAAGGAATTGCAGCTCTCAAAGTCACATTATCCAAAGATGTTCTCTGTCTGTTTGCAGTAGCTGCTGTGATTCCTTAAGCATCTCTGTCCCCATGACACCAGCTGGTGTGGAGGATATCAGCACTCAGCCTGAAGAAGAGAAGTCCTGCTGGGACCTAGCTCCTTCCTCCTGCTGGTGGAACATCCTTACTTCCAGGCCACTGCGTATTATATTGCCGTGGAAACTGTGCACCGCACAACTCCAGGGGGAGCCATTCACACAGACTACAGTGGGAACGAGGCCCCTTGCAGCTGTGCCGTGCGCTGGCCCTGACTTCTTGCTAACTTCCGCAAAGCCAATTCCCATTCATCCTTCATGACTCAGCTCAAGTGTTCCCTCTCTAAACTCCCACTAAGCAATAATAATAGTAGTAATAGTAACAGTAATGATAAGTAGCATTTACCTTGGCATCTAGGTACCTGCCAAGCACCTCACGAAGCACTCTACATGCATCATCACTTGACGTGGTTACCATTACCATCTGCGTTTTATAAATGACAAAACTGAGGCTTTGAAAGCTTAAGTTACCTCCCCAAAGTTCCAGAGCAACTAAGTAACCAAGTTGGGATTCAAAAGAAGCCAGGCTAACTCCAGAGCTCCAGCACTCCCCACCCCACTGCACCAGCCAAGCCCTTGTTTGCGCCAATACCTGGAACCTACCCCTCTCATAGCACCTGTAATACCCTGATGCCCCCACTCGTTTGCAATTTTCGTCCTCCAGTAGCCTGTGAGCTCCTTGAGAGAAGGGCTCCTGTCATATTCATTCTTATATCCCCTGGGTGTCTATTAAAGAGTTGAAACTCAATAAACCATTTGTTGAAAGCGTGCATGCAGATGTGGCTGATGGCCACTTGGTGTGGACCGTTTCTACTCCGCCTCTACTCTGGGCTCAGCCGCTCAGTTTACCTGGACACGAAGCACAGGATCTGATTCACACGAGATCAAGTGATGCACAGCCTCTTCTCTCCTTGGCTTTCTGCCTGTGCACCCAGCGGACACTTCAGGCCTCTCAGGAGGATTGGGAAGGAGCTTCTACCTGTCCTTCCACCTTGCATTTCCGCCTCCCAACGTGATGTGTCGAATTAGGGAGACTGAGAAAACCTCGGAGCAGGTGTCCTTCATTCCCTTCCAATTCTCGACGTTTTCAGAGCAGCTGTCCCCACCCAGCACCCACCCCCAACACACACATCCTCCGCCTCTGCGTCTGGTGAGGCGAGTACAACCACAGGAGAAAACCTGCAGTTCTCTGCCTGCTTTGAACACCTGGGTAAGATTCACCCATACATGAATCCAGACGTCTAGACTTCAGAAAACTGATTTCGCCTACAGGTCCCATCCAGCCTTATTAGTAATAAAGCTGATGAATGGATGCCTACCATTCAGTTGCTTCCAAGTCTACGGTGGGCGGGAGTCGCAATTCAGAAACCCCAAGAGTTTCCCCCCAACAATAACCTGCCCAAAGTCAAACAGCTAGGAAGGAAAGTCATGTAGACATGAGATCTGAATCCAAAGTCTGAGCGTTTAACCACTGCTCTATGTTGCCGAGAAGGAGGAAGCTGAGGCCCAAGGAGGTGAGTCAGGAGTCATGTCACGAAGGGTCTTCTGGAATGTGGAGGAAGTTTAGGTTTTATCCCAAGGACTATAGGAAGCTACACACGTTTCAAGCCAGGAGAGGAAACATTACCATCTGCAACAACCCTGCACCAGACCCCCACGGTTAAGACTTCGTGTTAGAGTTTTCTTCCCGAAGAAGAGAAAACAATACTGTTACTGTCTTTGAAAGCTATTCTTGACATGTGAGGCTGAGGTATGGGAGGGTTTATTATTGTTGTTTGTTCTTAAAGGAGAAACATATCCCAGCAAGTGGATTGTTTTGTCTTCAACTTCCTCATTCTTGAGAAGTCAGGCAGGTCAAAGCAGCAGATCAGGAACATGTGTGGTCCACCTTGGCCTCTCAAATGAATCCAATTGCATTTCACCACCAATTAGCTATTTGACCTTGGCAAGTTACTTTGTCTCTCAGTGACTCCGTCTCCTCACTGGTAAAATGGGGATGAAAACAGTATCTACTTTCAAGACATGGTAGGCAGAATAATGGCCCCCACGGATGATCACATGCTAATCCCCAGACCTGTGAGTATATTACGTTACATGGCAAAAGGGAATTAACTTTTCAGGTGGAATTAAGTTTGCTAATCAGTTGACCTTAAGATAGGGAAATGATGCTGGATTATCCAGTGGGCCCAATGTCATCACAAGGGTCCTTAAAAGTAGAAGAGGGAGGGCTTCCCTGGTGGCGCAGTGGTTGAGAGTCTGCCTGCCGGTGCGGGGGACACGGGTTCATGCCCCGGTCCGGGAAGATCCCACATGCCGCAGAGTGGCTGGGCCCGTGAGCCATGGCCGCTGAGCCTGCGCGTCCGGAGCCTGTGCTCCGCAACGGAAGAGGCCACAACAGTGAGAGGCCCACGTACTGCAAAACAACAACAACAAAAAAAGTGGAAGAGGGAGACAGAAAAGTAGAGTCAGAGACAGAGATGACTGACTACAGAAGAACGGTCAGAGAGATGCAACACTGCTGGCTTTGAAGAGAGAAGAAGGGGCCATGAGCCAAGGGTGCCCTCTAGAAGCTGGACAGGCAAGGGAATGGACTCTCCTCTAGAGCCTCTAGAAAGCAATGCAGCCCTGCCTGCACCTTTATTTTTTTTAACTTATAAACAATAGAAATTTATTTCTCACAATTCTGGAGGCTGAAAGTCTGAGATCAGGGTGCCAGCATGGTCAGGTGAAGGCCTTATTCTGAGTTGCAGACTTCTCTGTGGTATCTTCACATGGTGGAAGGGGTGAGGGAGCACTGTGGGGCCTTTTGTCAAAAGGGCACAAATTCCAATTATGAGTGTTCCACCCTCATGACCTAGTCACCTCTCAAAGGCCCCACCTCTTAATACCATTGCTTTGGACATTAGGTTTTCAACATATAAATTTTGGAGGGTCATGAACATTCAGACCATACTAGCAAGTTTTCAGGATCTTCTCTTTTTCGTTGGTCTTCTGAAATTACAATAAAATATCTTACTTTTGATCTGTTTTTAATCCATCGTATATGGAATTTCTCTAATTCAAGAAAGACAAATTTTAGGTTATAAAGAAGCTACTGTGTATTTGTTTCATGAGTGACTTAATTCTTTAAAATCATTAATTTCTGATTATTTAATCATGCTCAATATGCTCCTTGATTTTATTGAGACCCTTGCTGGACTTCTGACCTACAGAGCTGTAAGGAATACATGTGTTGTTTTACACTACTAAGTTGTGATTTGTTACAGCAGCCAAAGAAAATGAATACACAAGGGTTAATAAATATAAAGTGCTTAAAATAGTGCTGGGCATTAGGTAAGAGTTCAATAAGCTCTCCTTATTTTATGGTGGTGATGAATTTGGTGAGTATCACTTCTTCAATTTATCAGTTCCACCACTTCTGTTCATTTTTGCATCAAGTCACATCACTCAAAGCTATGTCTCTTCCACTGACACCATGCTGAACTTTAGAGATTCAAAATGAAAAAGAATACTCTCTGGCCCCAACTCTCTGGCTGGCCCCAAGGAGTTCACAGTCTACGGGGAGAGCCACCCTTGCAAACAAGTCATTTTTATACAAGGTGACAAGTTCTAACAGAAGAAAAATCTAAGAGCTTTGCTTTCTTGTGCTCCTGCTTCGTCTTTCCACAGAATTGCTGTTAAGGAAGATGTGTTGGCTAAGTGAGGATAAATCCTACCTGGCTTTCTCAAAATGTGAAGCAAAAGAAAATACCTGTGGTTTTCTGATGTGATGAATGTTCGTGCTTCATGGGGATTCGGTACTGTGTAGGAGAGCTGGAGCTCTCCCACAACCAGAACTCAGAGCTGAAATGGAAGTGATAAAAGAAATTTCCACATATTGCGGTATGGGGAAGTCGTTCTGGCTTATACGTGAGCTAACTTGAATTTGATGCTAACTAGAACAGCCTGTTTGTGGCTTATCAAACATACACTGTACATCTGCTTTAATTATTAAAGAAAAGGGCACATGGACCAGAAGTAAAGAACGTGCATGTTAAAAATAAAGATCAAATGCCTCCCTTCCTGGGACACCAAGGCTGGTACTCCTTCAATGCTAAGACTCCCTTCCCAGGTGCCGTGGCCATACTGACTCGCTGTGTACATGAAGGAATGTATCCCTGAATTGTCTGATGTTCTTTGTTCTGACAAGACATAAAACTGTGCTGAAAACCATGCTTCTCTAGAGCAGTTCCTCAGAGTTATCTGAGAGGCTGTCTCCTGGGCTACAGTCCTCAGTTTGGCTCAAATAAAACTCTCTTCTATTCCTATTATAGATTGTTTACTGATGATTTTCACTGACATTATCTTCAAGGAAAACTTTAAACTTTTTCCAACAAGTACATTTAGGAAGGTCAGGAAAGATTAAGAATGAACAAAATGGGTCAGGAGCCAGAAGACCTGCGTGTTTCAATTATTTATTTTTAAGCACTGTTGCACCATCTCCTCCCCCAAATGAGGTATAATAAATAAGTAAAAATAGAACCTGGTGCAGGTTGTACGCTCACAATGGTGTGGGCAGAAAATGTTCAGAAGGAAAATAGATCAGGTTGGACTGGAATAGGCTTCATGGTGTCTTGAGCCACCTTGTCTAAGTGCACACATGGTTATATACCCATACACACATCCCTCACATACACACACATACACACTATGACCCTTGGTCCCCTCCTACATCTCTGATGTTTACAGCCTTGCGGGGGAGAAAAAAGCAAGCCAAGAGTGAAGAATGCCTTACAGCAATTAGTGTTCATTCAACCAACACTCATTAAGCACCTACTTGGCATGTCAGGTACTGCTTAGGTGCTAGAGACAGACAGACAAACAAGACACAGTGCCTACCTCCATGTAGCAGGAGGGGCAAACAAGAAAGTTGGTGATCACAACACCAAGAGTCTGAGGCAAAAATAGCAGTGGGCACAGGTACAATACCACAAGAGCTCAAGGTGAAAATGCAAAACAATATGAAGGGATCAGAAAAAGTTCTGCAAGATGTTGAGCTTGGCCTGCCCTCGAAGGACGAGAGATTTTGGATAACCAGTAGTCAGCCAGACCACAAGGAAAGGAGCCTGTGATTTGGTTGTATGATAAAATGATGCATGGTTGTCATCATTATTCTACCACAGTCTACACACACACAGGGCTCTATAAGCTTGAGTTTCTTGCTTACTGGTCAAGCCAGAACTTTGACCCCTATGCCAATACTGACCATCCTTCTAGGCCTAGCTCAAACCTCATTTTGTTCTAAGTCCCTTAGCAGTATTTTCTAAACTATTTACTGGGATATGACCTTCTCTGTCAGATATTATTCATCTTGCTTCTCCAACGATTAAGAACAAAAGAATCATGCATTTTGGGGGTTCCTCTCTGTAGCCCCAAACCGCCCAGATGAGCACACACTGGGCTTGGAATGTTCTTCGGTTGAGTGGACCAGACAGGAGTTGGGTGAACCATTTTCGAGATGTTTAGCTTTCCTGTTAAGATACTTCCTACTGACCTCCAGCTCACCCTCATCTATCCTATTGTCAAACTCAAGAAACGACAAGACTCTGTCATCCAGAAAGTTCTAAAAGGCAATGACAATGAGTGTTATGTCCTCACCACTGCAACTGTTTCATCATAAACGTCCTTAGCTTAATAAACATTAGGTAGCCTTTTCTGTGTCTCTCAGAGCATCACAGACAGTGTGATGCCTTAGAGTTAGGAAGTAGAAAACGTGTCATTGAGTTCCCTTCTACAATCTCCTGGCTGTGATCATGGGCCAGCCAGGTACCATCTCTGAACCTTACTTTTCTCAACCATGAAATGGGAAGAATGAAATAGCTACCACTTAGTCTTGTTGGTTGGATTAAAAGATAGAACGTTTGGGAAAGTTCTTTGAAATGCTAACGATACCAGTTGAGGTATTGTTCCTAGTCTCAAATTTAAGAACCCACCAGAGAGAGGGTGCCTTACAGAAGAGGCCCAGGCCATTGACCTTCCAGCCTGAGTTCAGCCTAATTAACATTCACCCAGAGAGCTTCTGAGACCGAAGAAAGGAAAGGGACAGAGGATGCGGGGAATGGGGTGGGAAAGGAACAGTTGGTGATGAAGAAAGAAAAATCTAATCTTTTGCTAATACCAAGGGCCCCAGCTTAAGAACATACAAGTAAACAGTGAAGCGTGGTGACCCGGGACCAGCTGGGGGACCTCTCAAACAAAAGCAGTTAACAATACTGCTTTCGGCTCTGCAGCAATCCAGGGCCAGCTCGGGGCTGAGGCTGATGAAAAGGAGCTGCGGTCCTGCTTGGAGACACAGCCTCACAGTCAAATGTCAACCCATCAATACCAAAGTGAGCAGAAAGGAGTCTAATACTTAGGGCCTTTGTTTCTTTGTTTTTCATTAATTAGTCTTTGTTCACCCATCTGAGCTGGAAAGAAATCTCTTCTGCAATCCTTTCAAAATCCAACTCCCGCACATGTACCCACATTAGTGAAAACAGAATAAAATTTGTGGTTTGGGCTCATTGCCTTGGCCACGTGGTCAAATAGGGCTTTGAAAGGCTCTTTCTTTTTTTTTTTTTTTTTAACAAGTGTTTATTGAGTAACTGCTATTCATTCAACAAACGTGTAAAGAGTGCCTACTGCACTCCTGGCCCTGTGCTTGGTGTTAGAGACACAAAGATGAATAAAACCCAAACTGGGGACCCAATAAATGCAGTAAGGGAGGTCGGAGATCAGCGCCAGATAACATAGTGTCTGGTAGAAAGTGCTAGCTGCAGGAAGAGACATCCCGATGGCATGCTCCAGGATACTTCAAGGAGGAAAGAACGTTTCTCTTGGGCGGGATCAGGGAATGCTCTATTTCATGGTGCCTTCTGAGTGCTGAGCCATCCGTAGGTGCATTTCCCCACGTGTTTATCACATTAAAATAACAGCCAGCCGGTGCAGAAAGAACCTCCATTGGGTGTACCCAGCACTGCTGTCAGCACTTGCCTCCTGTAACTGCCACGGTGCTTTTTCAGTGGAGGGCCTCTGAGGAGCTCCACTTCGCAAACGCAAATCTGAACCCGGTATAAAATAGGTAACTAATAAGAACCTATTGTGTAGCACAGGGAACTCTACTCAATACTCTGGAATGACCTATATGGGAAAAGAATCTTAAAAAGGGTGGATATATGTATACATATAACTGATTCACTTTGCTGCACAGCAAAAACTAACACAAGGCTGTAAATCAACTCTACTCCAATAAAAATTAATTTAAACAAACAAACAAAACAAAAAAACAAATCTGAAGCCAGTCAGCTGGCTCCAGAGCCCATGCTCTTGACCTTGGTGCTGGCTATGCAGCCTCCCTGACACCTGTCCGCATCTCCCCGCTGGGCCCTCAAAAGCAGTGTCTCACTGATCTCCGTGTCTTCAGAGCCCAGCGTGATTCCTGACATGAGGTGAGCCTCTGAAAGAGTGTCCTGGAACTGCTGAACTGAGCCCTTCACAGCCAGATGCTGAGGTCCCAGCAGGTCTAGTGGAAGGGCCTGGCAGGTCTGAACAGCAGGGAGGCCAGTGCAGGGGCTGGGATGGGCTGGGCTGGGGAGAGGTGAAGACACCATCATCGACTTTTTTCAAAAAGCCTTGCTTGTTGCTTTTCGGAGGCCAGGAAGGAGGGCAGAGCTGGAATTGGGAAAAGGAGGCCCTGATCCTTCAGGACCCCGTGCACATGCTGCTTCCACTCTGAACGCGGACCTGCCCTCGGATGCACTTTTGTGGCTCCGAGGGCAGGGTTTGGGCTTTAGATAATAATTGCCTAGATTTGCTTAGTAAACACAGGGCAACTGTAGGATAATTACATGTTCTTACAGAGATGGTGCTCAGTAATTACTTTCAGTGGCCCCAAAGTATTATTTAACACATATTCTGGTTTATAAGACTGAAATAATGATGAATTTGCTTGGTAATTGCACAGCACTTACCCACTACATATCCTGCCAGTAGCTGATACTTCGTCCATCATTAAGGGGCTAGCAGTTGCTTTGGTAAATAATAAGTTCTTCTTATTACTGGTGCCTAGGCACATAAAGCATTATTAAAATACCATTAGTGACATTTTTCCAAAGGGTGAATATACACAAGTCTACTTGAGAAGCCAACTTTCCTCAGGCTAAATGCCTTATTTTTATCCTTCTGACAGGAGTGACAGAAAGGAATCACCTCTAACTTGAATGTCCACTCACTGAAGATGTCTCCTGAATGAAACTGAGCAGATGAAGCAAGATTTACCCTGGTTTAGGGAATGGGAGGGGAGTCACCACTATTTTCAATATGAAGATTGCTATTTAACTCACCCAAATGGCAGTGCCCAGTTTAGGAGGAGCCCCAGGTCTTGTGCCACCACCCCTGGGGTGGGCTGGATCAGCACACTGAGTGCCAGGGCAAACCACAGCCTTTTAATGGGTCTTGTTGGCAGCATCCTCGAGGCTCCTCCTGGGATGGAGACTGAGAGGCCCTTGGAAGGCCTGTGACTCTGGAAGAGGGGGCACCCTGGTGTTCAGGCCACTCGGGGTACCCATGGGAGAGGAACCTACACACACTGGATACCGAACAAAGGAGATGCAAGCCCAGAACCAGCCTCTTTGTCCTTAAAAAGGGCTCTTGGGAAAGCTGCCTGACATATTTCATCCGGAAAGCAGTAATTTGGGGGGCCATGGCTCAGCTCTGAATGCTCTTGGCTCAGCCACTGGCATCAAGAGGAATCAACTCTTTGTAATCAATAGGGGGCTTAAAGAGGGTGGTCAACCATTATGGCTGGTGGGCAGGGTAGGGAATAGGCCTTCTGGAACAAACAGAGCCCTCATTACCATTCCATTCCAACCCACCCCATTTCTGGAGGCAACAATTCAACACCAAATATGAACTCAGTTCCAGATCCGAACTGCCAAGCCTAGTGGCCATTTCCAGTGGCCTGTTTCTTCTATAATGGACTCCAGGTTTCTGACTTTGGCTGTAGAAGTGACTTTGGTTGCCACGGAAACCAATGGGGTGTAGCTGGGAAAAGCTTAGGGTTAAAGTCAAAAGACCCACGTTCAAATCCCAGGCCCGCTCTTTACTAGCTGGGCAATCTTTGGCAGTCACCTCTCTAAGCTTCAGTTTCTTTATCTATAAAACAATCTGCAAAAGACTGTAAATTCCATTAGGCTAGAAATCATACCTATTTCATTCACTACTAAATTCCTGTACCCAACCCAATGCCCGACACTTTCTAAATCTATGGTCACCATTTTTAATTGAATAAGACTGGGGAAGGGCATCACACATTTAATTTACAAAAATCCACGCATTTGCACTAAGTAAAAAACGGAGAGAAATAAAAACAACAACTTAAATAGGCCTGAAGATTCTGCTTGGTAAATCCACTCAGTGCACGTGTGCCCCAGACTGATGCTAGAACCAGAGATGAGGAACTGCTCTTCCTCCCCTTCCTGGTTTTGAAACCTTGCTGTACGGAATGCATAAATCATTGTTAACAATTTAATATTGCACTTTGGAATATGTACACGCAGTAAATAATATGCAATGTTATTATATCCATCCCACACAGTTCACAAGGATGACTGCATTTGGTTGTAATCACAAAGTCATTTAAATTCTACTTTATGGATGATTTATAGGAGTTTCCAGGGAGATTTTGATTATAACCAGTTTTGTTTTTGGGGTTTTTTTGTTTGTCTGTTTGTTTGCTTTGTCTCAGGCTTAACCTTGAGAAGCTTACCTCATAGCATTCGGGTTATCTCACAGGGTCACTGTGAGTGAGCCAGGAATGAAACATTGCGCATGAAAGCAGTAGACACAAATACCTGTTATCCTGTTCACTGCTCTCTCGGTATGGCTACTTAGCTTGGACAAGGTCAAGAGCCTTGATTACAACTCAGTCCTCCTGACTCCCAGACTGGACTGCTGGCATCCAAGTCACAATTTAACCCAACAAAAACCTGTTGAGTCATCATTAGGGCCTCAACAAAGTGCTCACCCCGTGTGATGGTACAGGAGAAATATAAGACACAGAGCACTGGCCAGCAAGACCTCACAGGTGCTCGGCCAGCCCCAAAGTATGGCAGATCTGGGCATCCTACCTGAACATGGAGGCAGATACCGGGGAGCATGGGATGGGGGTGCACTCATACACGGAAGCAGAGTTAGCCCCCAGTCCTTGGCACTAAGGCCCATTTCTTCCCTGTTCCAAACTGCTCGTTAACTGTTGTAAATGTTTTCCTCAACTCAAAGCTGCCGTGTTTCCATCTTATTTCACTGAGTTTCAGATAAGGAAATACGGTATGATTTCTAGCCCCCATATCCTACCCACATCCCACCACATGTCCTGTATTACCTAAGAAGACTCTACAATCCCATGGAAGAAACACAGGAGGTATATACAAACCCATAGTCAACTGTAAAGTGTAACAATGACAAGAAAGGAGAATATGGACTGGGGTCACCAGGAAAGCCTCTGTGGGAAGGTCAGAGTTATAGAAAGGCCTGAGAATGAACTTGAGATTGAGAAGCAGGCTGTGGATTGTATGTCTGTTGATTTTCCCTGTCCTGTATCCATTCAACCTGCTTTTCATAATAGGATCCTGATTTCTTTTGGGGAAAGACCCTTCTCCCTGGCCTTAGGGATGAGCAAGGGACCCAGGCCTGAGAAATCATGGGAATCCCAGCCCCTTGATTACAGGGATTCATTCATAAGTGAACCTGTGTATGTCTCAAGTTGGTCTAATCAGCCCCATCCCCAGGATTATTGGAAAAGAGACAATCTCTTTCTGTAGAATAACTAACCTATAGGACACGAGCCTGGAGCTGCCAAGTCAGCCCATCTAGTGCCTACCTGGACCTACAGCCAATGTAGAAGGAAACATAGTTTAGACATGAAGAAATAGACTAAGACCGGCTCCTGGAAAAATCATCTGAACTTCTGGATCCCACTATGCCTGATGTTGAAGTTAAATGGTCCTGGATTTTAAGTTACATTCCTCAATAACTTTAGCTTTTAGTGCAAGGCAAGTTGGATTGGGCTTCTCTTAGCTGCAATGGAAAGAGTCCTAACAAATTAGATATTCATTTAAAAAAAAAAAAAAGGGATAACAGAATAGCTACAGAGAATGGCATGAGCTAAAGGCAGGGATATAGGCCTTTGGGTGTCTCAACATATTTGTCAAGAGCCATACAAGATAAGTAGCGGGAGGAGGCATATTATAAAAATGCCAAGTGGGGGGCTTCCCTGGTGGCACAGTGGTTGGGAGTCCGCCTGCTGGTGCAGGGGACACGGGTTCGTACCCCTGCCCGGGAGGATTCCACATGCTGTGGAGCGGCTGGGCCTGTGGGCCATGGCCGCTGGGCCTGCGAGTCCAGAGCCTGTGCTCCGCAATGGGAGAGGCCACAGCAGTGAGAGGCCCGCGTACCGCAAAAAAAAAAAAAAAAAAAAAAAAAAGCCAAGTGGTATAAAGAGGCCTCCGGACTTCTGAGAACCAAAATCCACAGCTGAAAGTAGGCAAATACATGCCTGGACCCAAAGGCAGCTCATGTACTGGCTGGTCCAGTTACATTCTCCTCATTCAGGGAAATCCCTACCGCATGCCAGATGCTGCACATCTGTGGTTAGCATTGTTCCTTTAAAGAATAACACAGATTCTTCTCTGGGCAAGCCACACATTTTCATTTCATCCTGTGGTCAGGAGGGAAACTGTGCTCCTTCAGACGAGTTTCAGCTGACAGACTGCTCTGGGGCACGTCTTTCAGGGAAGCTGATTCATCTTCTCTGTCGGCTGCCTGTGAGGGATGCACACCTGTGTCCCAGGATGACTTCAGAGAGAAGGGAGACAAAAGACCACGTTGGGCTCCAGCTGCCTCTGCAGCCACTCTTACCGTGGAGCAGACACAAGTGCAGCCATGCCTGGTGGGCAGTCAACAATGGGGTTGTTTATGTTCAGCTCCTGGGACCCCCCCCCCCCACTGGGGGCTCTTCCTCTGAATTCTGTCCCAACTGGCGGCTTTGGTCGGGGGAGACTGGCTGACATCTGGGCTTGATTTGATCCCCTACTTACCCACCTCTCAGTCATCCACATGCTACATTTTTCAACCACAGCAGAATGCAAGCTGCTCAAAGATGCTTTGATGGTGGAGCCCAAAACGGGGATGGAGGTGCAGTCAAACAACGCCCACATTTAACTTATAAGAATTCTGCTCAATTACCATACGACCCAGCAATCCCACTACTGGGCATATATCCTGAGAAAACCAAAATTCAAAAAGAGTCATGTACCAAAATGTTCATTGCAGCTCTATTTACAATAGCCCGGAGATGGAAACAACCTAAGCGCCCATCATCGGATGAATGGATAAAGAAGATGTGGCACATATATACAATGGAATATTACTCAGCCTTAAAAAGAAATGAAATTGAGCTATTTGTAATGAGATGGATAGACCTAGAGTCTGTCATACAGAGTGAAGTAAGTCAGAATGAAAAAGACAAATACTGTATGCTAACACATATATATGGAATTTAAGGGGAAAAAAAATGTCATGAAGAACCTAGGGGTAAGACAGGAATAAAGACGCAGACCTACTGGAGAACGGACTTGAGGATATGGGGAGGGGGAGGGGTGAGCTTTGACAGGGCGAGAGAGAGTCATGGACATATACACACTAACAAACGTAGTAAGGTAGATAGCTAGGGGGAAGCAGCCGCAAGGCACAGGGATATTAGCTCGGTGCTTTGTGACAGCCTGGAGGGGTGGGATAGGGAGAGTGGGAGGGAGGGAGACGCAAGAGGGAAGACATATGGGAACATATGTATATGTATAACTGATTCACTTTGTTATAAAGCAGAAACTAACACACCATTGTAAAGCAATTATACCCCAATAAAGATGTTTAAAAAAAAAAAAAAAAAAAAAAAGCACACACATGTTTTTAGTTTTTACTTAATTAAAAGTAGCAGTCTTATGGAAGCAAACTAAGTGTCCATCGACAGATGAATGGATAAAGAAGATGTGGCACATATATACAATGGAATATTGCTCAGCCATAAAAAGAAACGAAATTGAGTTATTTGTAGTGAGGTGGATGGACCTAAAGTCTGTCATACAGAGTGAAGTAAGTCAGAAAGAGAAAAACAAATACCGTATGCTAACACATATATATGGAATCTAAAAACAAAACTGGTCATGAAGAACCTAGGGGCAGGATGGGAATAAAGACACAGACCTACTAGAGAATGGACTTGAGGACACGGGAAGGGGGAAGGGTAAGCTGGGACAAAGAGAGTGGCATGGAAATGTATACACTACCAAATGTAAAACCGATAACTAGTGGGAAGAAGCTGCATAGCACAGGGAGATCAGCTCGGTGCTTTGTGACCACCTAGAGGGGTAGGATAGGGAGGGTGGGAGGGAGGGAGATGCAAGAGGGAAGAGATAGGGGGATATATGTATATGTATAGCTCATTCACTTTGTTATAAAGCGGAAACTAACACACCATTGTAAAGCAATTATAATCCAATAAAGATGTTAAAAAAAAAAAAAAAAAAAAAAGAATTCTGCTCTGTGTGCTGGGTGAGAAAGAGAAAAAGGAGACTGAAAGTGAACAAGATAATGGATATGAGTGACTTGACCTTCCATCCCACTCCTAGGGCAGATGCCCTTTAGTGAGTGTGAGAAGGTGTACATGATCTGTGGTTCCCACACTATGTCTCAGCTCCTGTGGGCCTCTCATTTCATGAACGCCTTGCCTTGCTGAGTATACTTGTCAAAATAAGTAGAGCGAGCTGCTCTAACAAACAATACCAAATCCCAGAGGCATCACACAACAGAGGCTAATTGCTTGCCCACAGTCACAGTGTGAGGTGGGTCTGGAGGTGCTCCTTGGTGACTGTCCTCTTAGCAGCGATTCAAGGATCCGGCATCTTCCATCTGTGACACTGCCATGTGAAACACTGTGGAAGGGGCTGGAAGCTGCTGCAGGTTGGACTCTGAGATGGCGATGAAAGTGCAGGACATTTAATACGAAGTGCTCTTGGGATTAATATTAATACATGCGGAAGGGAGAGAAGGATGTAAGCTTGGGCCGAGAGGGAAGCTGAGATGCAATGCAGCTCCCAAAATGTCTCCTCCAAGCCAATGGAGAACTCTGGGCCTGGGTGGCCTTTCAGAACTGTCTTGGGTTGGGGCAGGGTGGCTGTGCTGTTCAACCTCTGTGCTTAACAGTCACTGGATGTAGACGTGGACCTTCTTCCAGAAGCACCCCCAGCAGCTGAGGAATTATGTTATTCATTGCTAAAGGGAGATCTGGGTGGCTCATCACAACATCCACCACAAGGGGACTAGAGCAGGAGTCAGCAAACCTTTGGTAAAAGGCCACATAGTCTCCGTCACAACTACTCTTCTCTGCTGTTGTTGCATGAAAGCAGCCAGAAGCAACAGGTAAACAACTGAGTGTGACTCTGTCCCAATAAAATTTTATTTACAAAAGCAGGCTCACGGGACATAGATGATGGAAGTAATTAAGAGCCAGCTCTATCAATGACTTAGATCACTCCTGTCCAATTTCATTGGCCAGAGCTCAGTACATGGCCCCAATGTAACTGCATAAAGTTAGGAAATGGAGTCTTTCTATGAGTCCCAAAAGAAAATAAATGGAATTTGTGAGCATCTAGCCAGACTCTGTCAGAGTGTGACTCTTGAAAATCATTTCTTAAACATGAAACAGCCCTGAAATATAGCATACATTTCCTCATCTCTATTGCTAAATAAAGTATTTTACACTTTAAACTCAAAGCAGACTTGGGAGATTTTCAAGAGTACTTCCCACTGTGTGTGAATGTTGCTCCTTGCACTGACTTTGGAACCTAATCCCCATGTGAACTCTGACTCCACATCGTGTGAAAGGGTGAAGAGCAAGAGTGATAAATTAAGAGTTTGAGATTAACATATACACACTACTATATATAAAATAGATAAATAACAAGGACCTACTGTATAGCACAGAGAACTATACTCAATATTTTATAATAACCTATAAGGGAAAAGAATCTGAAAAGAAAAGAGAAAAAATATATGTATAACTGAGTCACTTTGCTGTACACCTGAAACTAACACAACACTGTAAATCAACGAGACTTCAATTAAAAAAACAAAACAAAACAGGAGTGAGGAGTCAGACAGACCTGGGTCTAGAGCTCAGTTCTGCCATTTACCAGCTCTAGTAACTGGTCACATTTCCTTCCTGATCCTCAGTTTCTTCTTTTCTAAAATGAGATGCTAATAGTGCCTACTTCATGTGGGTTTTGCAAGGATGAAAGTGCTGCTATATACCTAAAGCATTTAGCAGTTGGCACACAGAAAGCACTCAATAAATGCCAAAGATTATCAATTCTTTATTAAGAGAAGGAGCCTATAATAGAGGTGATCAAAGCCTGCTGGGGTGGCCCAATGCATTCCTCCATCTCCTGGACCTTGATTACATCTTCTATGAGATGATCAGAGAGTTCCCCTTGGCATGTGGGGTCGGGATGAATAAGAGTTTCTGTGACGCTTGTAATTAAAAATAAATAGAAAATGATAGTAACACTTACCTGACAGCGTTGTTGGGAAGATAAAGTTTATGTCAATAAAAATGTGTTGAGAGCAGAAATATGCCAGGCAGTACAGTAGATTCTAGGGAAACAAATATGAATAAGATATTGTATTGGTTATCGATTGCCCCAGAGCTTAATGATTTAAAACAGCAATAATTTTATGGCTCACGGTTCTGTGGGCTGGCCAGGTGGTTCTTCTGCTGGTTTCAGTTGGGCTCACTCACGCAGCTGCAGTCACCTGGTGGCTTGGCTGTGGATTTTGCTCAGCTGGGACAGCTGGGAAGGCTGTCTTCCATGAGAACAAGCACAAGAATGTACCAATCCTATGTCTGCATCGTGATTGCCAGCATCCCATTGGCCACAGCAAGTCACATGGTGTAGTCCAGCATCAGTGTGGAAGGGGACCACACAAGGGCATGGCATGGATACCAGAAGGAGAAATTCCTTCAGGGCCATTATTATAACAACTTACCCCAAATATCTTTTATGCCCTTAAGAAAGCTGTCATCTTGCCTGCACCAGATATATCACTCTCCACGGCCCACCTTCCCTGGTATCTCCCAAGGAAACATTGATAAGAGAATCACCCAGTGAGCTTGCATAAAATTGCATAAGTCTGACCTTCCACCCAGACCATTAGGCATTATTATATCCATCTCACATCGTTAGATCACTCCTAATCAGATCCCGCTGGTCAGAACCCAGTCACATGACCCCAATTAACTGCAAAGGTGGCTGGGAAATGTAGTCTTCCAACAAGTTCTAAAACTGAGAAGTGACTCGACCCTCACAGAGGCTCTTACACTTATGTTACTTCTGCCTCCACAGGGCCCCTCACACTCTGGGAAGCTCACAGTGAGATCTTCCTTTGCCCTTTGGCATGACTTGGCTGACAGTGAAGCAATGGAGGGGAGATGGTATAATCTGTGGGGCTTGGACTGCTGGCCTGAAGTAGGATAGGATGGCTCAGGAACATCCAGACATTAGACCATGGTCTCAAAGCCCTGGGCATAAGCCACTTAAATGGACACTGGGTGGTCCGTGCAGCCCTGTGGAGAGTGCCTCTACTTACCTTCCAGGAAGACAATGTAGGTTGGGCAATGGTCTGCTTTTCTAGCAAGGCAGCATTTGGTGAGTTGTTCCTCGTCAACACCAGGAGTCAACTAGGACTCCTCTCAGCACACGAAGGACAAAGCCTCACCCCTCCCTCTCAGGCCTTGGGGTGAGCCCTAGGTCTCCAGGAAGTGTCCCACATGGGGCTTCTTCTCCCCCTGTCCCCTACTTCTCTTGTCTCTCCTTGATCCTTCAATCCTCTCTTTAAGCCCTTCCCTATATGGTATCTCCGCTCTGATTTTTTTCTAGACACGCCAACCCTCCTTAAAGGTTGCGGGGTGGGGACATCTCAGAAAGAAGGTTGAATTGAAGGAGATGAAGGAAAGCAGGACCATGGGGAGACCACCAGGCTAATAAGACTCAGGGGACAGATAGAAAAGATACTTAATTGGTAGAACCAGTAGAACTTGATGATGTGGGGCTCCTGACCCCTTTCCTCCATGGACTACCCAAAGCCAGCTCCATAATTTGTAGGGCCTGCATGAAATTAAAATGTGGGCCTCCTGTTCAAAGTGCAGAAGTGCCATTAAAGGTGTTAAAATATTAAATTTTTTCTTTCTTCCACAGTCTCTCTCGTAACTTTTCATGGTCCTTTTTCTTTGCTATTTAATGTCATTCTAAGTAAAGAAAAATTAAAATTTTACAATTATTAGCACAAATTTTTTACCATTCATCTTTATCTTGTGCAATGTCTGTTTTAAATGAAAATATAAGAGCACTTAACTCATACACAGAATCATCAAAAGTGCACAATTCTTGTTTCAGAGCTCTTGCATGCCTACGTATTTTGTTTTTGCCGGAAGAGCAGAAAATCTGCGCAAACTAACCCAATTGTTTTCATTTCTTAGTAATACATACACATCCAGCAAGAACGATGAGGAAGGAAGGAAGAAAGGAAAGGAAGAGGAATTACAGGTTGCCCTGTGTTTCCCTTTCCTTCCCTATCTTCATTTTCAGCCTAAGCAAGGGTATGATAGGGTTCCTTGGTTGTTTGTTTCTTAGAATACCACTGTCTTCTTTCTGTGTTCCAAGAACATTCTGTCTAAAATGGAAAGCATGGCCTCTTGGGGTGGTCAGTGCCCCTACTTAGCCGTCCATAGACATAACACACTTACCTTATACACTGGTTCCCCCTTATCCGTGGTTTCTCTTTCCACAGTTTCAGTGACCTGTGGTCAACCGAGGTCTGAAAATATTATATGGAAAATTCCAGAAATATATAACTCATAAGTTTTAAATTGCACGCCATTCTGAGCTGTGTGATGAAATCTCACACTATCCTGCTCCATCCCATCTGGGATATGAATCATCCCTTCATCCAGCGTATCCCACCCGTTAGTTAGTTGGTCACTCAGTAACCATCTAGGTTATCAGATCAACTGTCAAGGTAACGCAGTGCCCTTATTTTGCTTAATAATGGTCCCCAAAGGACAAGAGTTGTGATGCTGGCAGTTCAGATCTGCCAAAGAGAAGCCATAAAAGTGCTTCCTTAAAGTTCTCGACTTAATAAGGAAAGAAAAAATCATAAGCCTAGGTTGCTAAGATCTACTGTAAGAACAAATCTTCTGTGAAATTGTGAAGAAGGAAAAGGACATTTACGCTAGTTTTGCTGTTGCACCTCAAACTGCCAAAGTTACGACCACAGTGCATAAGTGCTTAGTGAAGATGGAAAAGGCATTAAATTTGTACAAGATATTTTGAGAGACCACGTTCACATACCTTTTATTATGGTGTATTGTTATAATTGTTCTAATTTATTAGTAGTTATTGTTGTTAATCTCTTACTGTGCCTACTTATAAATTGAACTTTATCATAGGTAGGTATGTATAAGGAAAAGCAGTATTTACGGGGTTTGGTACTATCTGTGGTTTCCGGCATCCTTTGGGGGTCTTGGAACATGTCCCCCACAGATAAGGGGTACTACTCTATTTATCTGGAGTCTCACTGAACCCCTCCACATCATGAGTCCACTGAAATTTGTGCTCAGGACATCACAAATACTACATGTGAATGGGGCAGCGAGGGCCGGCAGACACGCGTATTAGGCACGTTTCTTCTGCTCACACACACGCTCCATTGTCCAATCAAATTTCACACACAAAACTCAAGTTCAAATGTTTAAACATTTCAAGATGGCAATTAAATCAAGCTCAGGGCCCTTCCTCTGAGTGCAGGGTCCCTCACATGCCCATGCAGCTGAGATAGCCATTTGGAATTTTCACAGTCATCTCCAGCTAAACACAGCCCAAACTGATGTCTTCAACTACCCACCACCACCACCATCAAATATTCTCCGCGTCTCCTCCTCCGCCTCTTGGTAAATTGTTCTTGCTGACATCACACACCTGTGGACACCTCTCTTCCTCACCACCAGCCCCTCGCCTCCACCACCTCCAAGCCACTGCCAAACCCTGAGGATTTTCAGCTCTAAAATATCTCCCCAATCTGTCCCCTTTTACTTATCTCCACGACTTGGCGTGTAAGCCACCATCAACTCTTGTCTGCACAATTGTAATAGCCTCTTACTTGGTCTTCCGGCTTCCAGTTTCACCCCTTATGCTCCGTTCTCCGCAGAGTTTTTGGATCAACCTAAAATGTAAAGACTCCGTTCAACCCCTGCTACTGAAATCCTTTCATGAACAGGCTCCTTCTGACCCTTCAGATCTGAGCTCGAATGTTACTTCCTCGTAGAGGCCTTCCTGGGGCCCCCAGTACAAAGTGGGCCCGCCCCATACCCAGCCCATTCTTCTCTCTCTGAGAGCCAGTTCTTTTCCTTTGCCACATGTGTCACAACTTGAAACTGTATATTTGGGGGTGTTTCCTGAGCTGGAGTATACATTCAAAGACAAAGACTCTGTTTCATTCACCACACTATTTACCCAGCAAGTAGCACAGTGCTTGGTCCTTGGTGGGCACTCGATTTTTTTTTAAGAAATGAATAAAGGGATTTATGAGGTGAAGAAGAAGGAAGGGTCTAGGCTAACACCAGGGTCTCTGGCTGACATGACAGGGGCCAGTGGTGGCACACAGAGGGAGGGACAGTTCTGCGGGGAAAATAATGAATTTGGAAAGAGAACGAGGTGATGCACGTGGGCTTGCTTTGTGAGCTACAGACCTTATAAACGTGCAATAGTAACAGAAGCCAAGTCGAGCTAGTGTGAGCTGAGGTCACAAATCCTCAAGACCAGCACACTTGAAGAGCGAATGAAATAATGATGCTTGGATCACAGGCATAAGCCAGTACTGGTCAGCCAACAGGACATTTGGTCACCCTAGGAATAGATTATATAGACATAAAGACAAATATAGACACATATAGGCTGTGTCACAAGGCCCAAGAGGAGTGCAGGGGCACCTCAGATCATTCTAGAACTGATAATTAGAAAGTGCTTGGGAAAAAGGCAGTCTCTCTCTCTCTCTCTCTCTCTCTCTCTCTCTCTCATTCTCTCTCTCTCCCCATCATTTCCAGTTCCAACTTCCCAGGGAAAAGCTCTAATTGGCCCAGCTTGGGTGGTGCCAGTGCCCTTCAGTTCACTCTACTGGGACCAGGAAACAGGAGACTGCTTCACAGACGTGGTTTCCAGGTAGTACATGAAGCTGGGCAGACTCTCAAAAGTGATTAACCACAAAATATAAATAACGTTATGGTATTCCAGCTCAGCTGGCAAGGTGTGATGTCACATCAAATAAGTGGTAGAGTCAGATATTGTCCAAAAGCTCCTAGCAGGGAAAGATAGTCAAGGAAGACTTCCTGGAAGAGGTGATCCTTGAGAGATTGGGAGAGTTTGGATGGAGGCAGAGGAACCAGAGAAATTTCAGGAGACGGGAATGGCATGCACCAAGACCAGGAAGCAGGATAAATGATCATTCGTAAATTGGTCATTCTCATTTGTCTTTTGCTATTCCCCTATTTGGCCTCATGGCTTGTTATTGTGAAGTATGTTTTTTTTTTTTTTTTGGTAATAATTTGTTTGAGGACTTGCAACCTTGCTCCTCATCATCCCCTTGCTCCTCGTAGGTGGGCAGCAGTGAGCAGCTGGCCATAACTGGCATCGTCTACAGGGTCCAGGCTGTAGGATTAACCAATAAGTGAAGCCATTTTATGAGAAGCCATTTTTTTACCAAAATTTCTGTAACAGAGCTTTCCTAATCATGCATTAGTGGGTCAACCAGTGTTTTTTGTTTGTTTGTTTGTTTTGCGGTACGCGGGCCTCTCAGTGTTGTGGCCTCTCCCGTTGCGGAGCACAGGCTCCGGACGCGCAGGCTGAGCGGCCATGGTTCACGGGCCCAGCCGCTCCGTGGCATGTGGGACCTTCCCGGACCGGGGCACGAACTCGCGTCCCCTGCATCGGCAGGCGGACTCTCAACCACAGCGCCACCAGGGAAGCCCTTGTTTTGTTTTGTTTTGTTTTGTTTTTAGTGATTTAATACAGCAGAATAGCACACATTAGAATTTATTGCAGGAAGGAAGGGTAAATACCGCTTCATGAAACTGTTTCAGTCACATTTACATGGATGCGTGGGTCATGGTCAAAAATATTTTAGAACATTGAGTCACACTCTCCTTTTATTAACTTCTACTCCTGAGGAATGGCTTTATGGGAGAGAGTATGGAGGTCAATGATGTTTACTGGATGCTCTCCTAAGATTTCAAATGCGATGGAAGGGAATCCTCCGGCTTTGGGGTTTTGTGCTTTAAAGAGGTGCAGACATGTATGTCATGCTCAATTATAAAATGCTTCTCATCCCTTCCTCTCCTTCTCCACTCCCATCCTCCTTCTATCCATGAATAGGTCCATGGACGTGGAGCTGACAAAAGAGAAAGGGCGCAGGCTGATATGTAACAGTGACGCGTGGCGCGGACAAGAATTTGCTGCTCACCAGCCTTGGCGTGGGTCCCTCTGATGGGCAGCTCACGGAAATGCCTTACTAGTGACTGGTCATGACCCTGGGACTGTCTCGCTAAGATACAAAACGACCAGACTTCCCTCCCATCCACGAACAGATCAACCCAAATCTTCAGACGGCCATGCCAGGCATTCAGGTTCACCAGGTTGCTCAGAGTGGACCAGCCCCTGAGGAGCAAGCTAAGCAAATTCCCAGGGGTCCAGCTACAAGGTCAAGATGTTAAGAGCCCACAGATTCTGCCCTACTCTTCCCCACCCACGGAAAAGTGCAGCCTTTGGGTCACTGCATAGGCCACTGAACAAATGCCCATTTGGCCTGTGAGCCAAGACTTGCTTATTGCACTGTGGGAGGTCAGTTTCCTTTTTCCCCTAAGAATCCAAAATTGAGTTTCCCAGTCTCTCTTCTCATTATACATTCCAGCTGTTTCCGGCAGCCGCCTGCTGGGTGAGAGCAGTGGGCTGGGAGACCTGCCTCCAAGACCAGCCTCCAGCACTCTCTAGCCATAGCTCGGCTACAAATCCTCTGTCCTCCTGGAGCTCTGTTTCTTCATCTGCAAAATGGGAGAACCCTTCCTGGCCTGCCCTGCAGGGCTGTGGACGGGATGAGGTGGCACGATTGCCACTTCCCCTTCTGGAAGCCTAAGGTAGTGGGCATACAATAAGCCACTGTCCCTGACTGCAGTCTGGTGGGAGTCGGAGGGGCAGGGAGAAGGGAGAGGCTGGGGTTGATGCTCAGACGAAATGCTGACCCAGGGACACCTTCATTGTACTTGGCCCTTGGACCACCCACAACTTTCCCAGCAATCTTGCCTCACCTTAAAACCACCCAGCAAGAAAAGGGGGAAACTACTTCCCTCAGTAAAGCCCTCGGGTCCTCCTTCTGAAAACGGAGCTTCGGGGAGAGCAGCGAGTGAGTGGAGACCCAGTGTTTAGTCTGTGGCAGTTCATGTGCATAGGACCACTCAGGAGGGACTAGCTGAGCTACCAAGGCCACTCGGAGGAGTCTGTCTGGGATGGAGGCTCATTCAAAGGGCAGCTGAGCCCAGGACAACTGAGGCTGAGGTGAGATGCTGGTCCAGAGTGAGTGAGGACGGAAAGGTTTAACAGGCTGCCCTCGGTGTGCAAGCTGGGGTCAGGCATGGGATGGGCTGCGGTCAACCGGATGGGCTTCCAGGTGGAGGCTTCTGGAGTAATGTGAGGCGTTTTGGCAATCTGAGAGCTTCTTCTGCAGTAGATCCCTGAAAGGGAATGTAAACAGCATGTGGTCTCCTCGGGGTGGGGGTGGGGGGCGTGCGTGACTAAAGCTGGGAAGGGAAGAGCCCGGACCCACCTCCCACTTCCGTCAGACTCCCCACCTTGAACCCTGGGAGAAGCCAGCAATGGTACCCCCGTGTCTCAGCCCCTCCAGAGGTGGAAAGTATAACAGGAGAAACATCTGCCTCTCTTCATGGGAGTAAAATGGCCTCCGTGTGTGCGTCTCTGCTTCCCCCTCAGGCCTCCCCCTCCCATCTCTCTTTCTTCCCGACTTTTTTAAACATCATATGCGATGCCTGGGCTCACAAGCCAAATCCCTGAGATACCTGGGTGGTTCTGACGTGTGTGGTTCATTTTCTCCCATGAAGGCCTGGCTGCCAGGTCAAGACACGTCCCTGAAGAGAAGCAGGGAAGGAACAGGAAGCGGGGATGAGTCGGAGGTGTGAGGAATCCAGGGAATGAAGGACAAGCTAGACTCACCCCCTGGAGGTGTCACCACCTTCTCAGCCCATGCACTTAGTGACAGCTGGGGACACTTTGATTTGTCCCTTCCTGACGTTGAAACCTCCTTAGTCCCAGGCCATGCCTTCCACCTGCACCTTATCTTGTCCAAAGCTTAATGCCAGGACTCAGCAAGTCATAAATACTGGTAAAATAAAGAATATCTAGTGGATGTTAAATTGTTCAGTACATCAGGCTGACTGGACATCTCCCGCTCTAACTGAAGGGAACAGGGACAGCAAAAGCAGCTGTTCCCTGCTGCCTGTCAGCCACTCAAGCCTGCGTTTTGACCAATATTCAGATCAAACGTGAGCACCCGTAATTATTTTTTTCCAGCATTATTGTAAAGTGCCCCCTCTCGGGTTTTCCCTTTTATCTCCCAGCCTCTCTTTTCCTAGACGCATCAGCCCACGTGCTTCATAGGAGACCAGAGATACTCATGCTGATGAATTGCTCTGGATATGGGGAAACAAGTTCAGGAATACAATAGTCCTTGTGTCATAGAAAGAGAGAAGATGCTCAACCCCCTTTCTCCATAACACTTCATTTTATCACTGCCTGACATGATAGTGTATGTGTCATATGTATATTCTGGGTCCTCCACTACAAGATAAGCTCCATAAGGACAGAGACCTTGACTTTTAGGGTCAACTGCTCGCTACTGTATCCCTAGTGCCTGGGACAGTGCCTGGAACATTGTAGGCATTCCGTGAATATTTATTCGATGAACAGGTGGTTGAGTGAATCTCTCTGATCAGATTGGATTATGAATGACAAGTGAAATGTCTAACCACACAAACACAGTGGGCACGGATATGCAAGTACAACCACACACAGGACTGGGAGGGTTTGTGCATGAATATGATATGATAATGATAATATTAATGCTGATAATAATGGCTAAAAGTCATGCCTTTCTATGCCAGGGGTTGTGCTAAGCATGTACAAGCACTGTCTCAGTGAATATTCACAATGTTTCGTCCTACTTTAAAGGTGACAGACCTTTCAAAGAGATTAAGTGACTTGGCAAAATCAAGACTTAGTTAAGAGCAGAACCAAGTCTGAAGGCAGACACATTTGCCTATAAAGTCCATGCATTTTAACCATGATGCTTCCTCAAAGTCATCATTTCATTCATGCATTCATTGTGTCCAGTGAAATATTATTATATTATTGTTTGATTTCTCACGGATGCCTAATCTCCATCACTAAATTAGAACTTCCTAGAGTTAGGGACTATATCTTATTTCCTTATTATATTCCAAGCAGAACCCAGTACTATGAGCTGCACAGAGCAGATACACAACACAGATCTATCCAATTAATTAATTAATATAACCATAGAGCACATCACAAAAGAGAACTCAACTATAGATTACTTTCAAAGAAAGAAAGAAATGATAAGACAGAGGTGTCAAAATGGCCCTTCCTAGCTGGAAACCTCTCCTGGTTAGGGCCAAGTTTTATTTCTGTTTGTATTTTCAATGGTTCACAAAGTTCTTGGCATCATGCTTGTTGCATGAATTAAGAAAAACTGGTTCATAACCTGGGGTTTCACAGAGTGGTAGAACTGAAGAGTCTTGGGGATATTTTATCTAGACTTCTGAAGGTTTTGATGGTTAAGCACCTCATATGATGTCTAGCATACAGAAAATACTCAAAAAATTCATTGAATAAATCAGTAGTGGCCTCATTGTAACTGGCACAGTATCTGATATAGAGTAAATATTCAATAACTGGTTACTAAATTATATGATCAAATGATTTTTGCTGATTGAATAAAAAATAGTTTCCATTTATTGAGCCAGGCACTAACTATTTTGCATTAATCATCTCATCTAACCCTCACATTACTCTACGGAGTAGGTATTATTATAACTTGTATTTTACAGGTAAAGAAACTGAGGCTCAAAAAGGTTAAGTAATTTGTCTAAGGCCCCACAGGTATAAGGGGTGGAAATAAGAATTGAATTGTTTGATTCCAAAGGTTTACCCATGATGCTTGGCCCTGCCCTGTCAGCTCCTTCTGGCAGAGGCACTGTGACCTGACAACATGATGGTCCTGGAAAGACCTAAGTCCATGAGCCCGCTTCCTGGAAAGAACTCCAGGTACATGGCACAACCTTAAGGGGGCGCCATCTTCTGACTTCCCCAGTGGCCCACAGCCGGAATCCCCTATGTTCTCCCTCCCTTGCAGTAACAACTTCAAGGCTTGGGTAGGAACATAAAAGGGTTGAGGGCTCTTGGTCCACACGGGGTGTCCAGTATCCAAGTTCTTTGCTTCCATTGTGTGATTTAGGTGTCTCAAAACCATGTGACGTAGATACTGATTTTATTCCCATTTTACGGAGGAAGAAACTGACGCTTAAGGAGGTTGAGTTTACTTATCCAAGTTCACGCAGCTGGGAAGTGGCAGAGCTGGGTTATGAACTCAGGTCATCTGGCTTCCCAAGCTCTTAACCACCACGCCTGCTTTATTTACATTTTACAGTGTCTAGGAACTACCAGTCAAGACATTACTATTTTTTAAAATTTTATTGAAGTATAGTTGATTTACAATATTGTGTTAATTTCTGCTGTACAGCAAAGTGACTCAGTTATACATATATATATTCTTTTTCAT
The DNA here is from genome assembly GCF_005190385.1 of Monodon monoceros. NCBI lineage: Eukaryota > Metazoa > Chordata > Mammalia > Artiodactyla > Monodontidae > Monodon > Monodon monoceros. The sequence goes on from NW_021703783.1 coordinate 84,587,315, forward strand.
GTTCTTTTCCATGATGTTTTATCACAGGATATTGAATATAGTTCCCTGTGCTATACAGTAGGACCTTGTTGTTTACCCATCCTATATATACTAGTTTGCATCTGCTAACCCCAAACTTCCAATCCTGCCCTCTCCCACACCCCCTCCTCCTTGGCAACCACAAATCTATTCTCTATGTCAAGATATTACTATTGATATAATAATTATAATCATGGCATAATTATAATCAGACAGTGAGTGCTTACTGTGGGCCAAGCATTGTTCTAAGACTGTATTCCTTATTTGCTCCTTCTGCCAATGCTACAGAATTAGGGCTATTAGCCGCATTTACTAACAAGAAAACTGAAGCTAAGGCAAAGAAGTAAGTGATAGAGCTGGGATTTGAATAAGGCCTGGCTAATTCCAACAGTTGGACACCTCCAACCCCTCCTGGTATCCATGTCCTTAACCATTAAGCTTTCTGGTCTTCCTATTTTGGCTTCACTTTTGCCTTTGAGGTTGTACTACATACCTCATCAACTCTATGTCTTGTGCTGTATATTTCTTGGGAGCAGTCAGGGAGATTACAGGAAGTACAAAGACATGTTGATGACTCTACCTTCTACTGTACCAGTCAGGGTAGCCCTGGTTTTCTGCCCTTTTCTACAAAATCATCAGGGTAACACTCTCATAGGACATTAAAATAGATGGACATTGGAAAGATGCTCCTGATCTGCTAGAATACATTTGGTTAGAAAAAATGTGTGATGGGACATAATCTCATTCATGAGCAGAAGGGCCTCCTCAAGGAGAATCTGTTTGAAATCGTCCCTTTAACCAACCGCTAAGCAACAGAAAGAAAAGTAAACCTATGTGCAGAGGAAGAAATGTAGATGCTAAGTGGAATGCCATTAGCAGGTAGGTTTAGACCCCTTCAAATTACATTGCAAAACCTATAAAATCCTGTTGGAAAATGAATAATTCAAAGAGATGGCTCTAGGTGTTTTCCAGAAATAAGCGTGTTACATTGTTATCATTAGAATCAACATTGTCAGAGCAAGTCTTACACGTTAATGAAGCTGGCAAATGCTTCTGAGTATAATTTAGGCAATCAGGGAGCGATCGGCATAACTCCTAACATCCGTATGAATTCATGGTGTTCAAAGCTTCTTCACATACATTGTATTGCTTTGTCCTTACCACAAACCACTGAGATCTACAGGATTTCCATTTAGAATTAAGGAGACTAAGGTTCAAATTTTAGGTTTCCTGAATTCAAATCCATTGTTTTTTCCATTACTCTTAAATACAATAATAATGATAATTAATACTAATGGAAATTAAGGGAATATCCAGGCAAAGCAGATATGTTCCCCTTTCACAATTCTGCCTGGGCCTTGCGTGACATGTTGGCTTCTTGTATTTTATAAGAGATGATGAACAATGAGTTAAAAATGGATGCAATTCCTCCCTTCTGGATGATTACATTCAGGTAAGGTAATGGTGTTGCCCATCTAAAGAGTAAGCATTTGTGCATTCATCAAATGCAAGTACACAGGGCTTTGCTGGCACATGACGAGGTTTTGTGCAAATTCCAGAAAGGTGCCTCAACCTCTGAACTGACATGACCCCAGGCGAAGACACAGCTACTGACCAGCACAGTACTGGCTGGATTTAGCTCCCATTTGTCCTCCAGGCCAGACACCTTTGTCCAGTACACATATTGCACAACCAAAGGCAAAGACTCACACTCCAGAGGAGGTGAAGACGTACATAAATGCACCATTGCAGCGATGTAATTAATATCATAAAAGATTTAAGAAAGGTACTTCAAGATGATTAACTAGGAGTTCTGCTGAAACTTTTATTTTTAATACTATAGTTGACGTTTGAGAGAGCCCAACTGTTCTTTTTCCCTGACCCTAAATCAATTGAGAGATAAAATTTAAAAATAAGCTGATATTAGAGAATGTGACTTTAAGACTATGGGCAAGTAGACTTTTTCATACTAAACCTCAGAATTAGACGAATTTACCCATCTGGTCAGTTATATGCCACATTGGGTTTTCACTACCTACAGCCCACCTGGACCCACCATGGGGCCTGGCCATGTCAAACTCAATTTTCGGAGAAGCCAAGCAGAATGTGTGCTTCCTACAAAGTGGATTACATACGAGAAAGAAGGAAGAAAAGATTGAGATACCCATTCCCAGTTCATTATCCCCAATTCAAAAATTCAAAAGGCCAGGAATTATAGAATAGCTTCTCCCACATGGAGAGAAACATCAGAAATGGGGAAGGAGTCCCACTCTACCCTTCTCTCCATTTAACAAATATGAAGATGTTATCCCTTTCTGTTCCCAGCAATAGACCATGTGCAGAGACCATATCTGTTCTACTCTCCTTTTTTTCTCCAGTACCCATCACAATACTTGGCATGTAGTAGGTACTCAATAAACATATTTCAAAAAAAAATGATTAAATGTTGACTGAAAAGCTCAGAAAAGGCCTCCAGAAAGGAAATGACATTTGAATTAAGCCTTAAAGAATCAGTAGCAATTCACAGGCATATTCTACCAAACATTTAGAGAAGAGCTAACACCTATACTTCCCAAACTCTTCCAAAATATAGCAGAGGGAGGAACACTCCCAAGCTTATTCTACAAGGCCACCACCACCCTGATACCAAAACCAGACAAAGATGTCACAAAAAAAGAAAACTACAGGCCAATGAATATAGATGCAAAAATCCTCAACAAAATACTAGCAAACAGAAACCAACAGCACATTAAAAGGATCATACATCATGATCAAGTGGGGTTTATCCCAGGAATTCAAGGATTCTTCAATATACGCAAATCAATCAATGTGATACACGATGTTAACAAATTGAAGGAGAAAAAACATATGATCATTTCAATAGATGCAGAGAAACTTTTGACAAAATTCAACACCCATTTATGATAAAAACCCTCCAGAAAGTAGGCATATAGGGAACTTACCTCAACCTAATAAAGGCCATATATGACAAACCCACAGCCAACATCGTCCTCAATGGTGAAAAACAGAAACCATTTCCACTAAGATCAGGAACAAGACAAGGTTGCCCACTCTCACCACTATTATTCAACATAGCTTTGGAAGTTTTAGCCAGAGCAATCAGAGAAGAAAAAGAAATAAAAGGATTCCAAATTGGAAAAGAAGAAGTAAAGCTATCACTGTTTGCAGAGGACATGATACTATACATAGAGAATCCTAAGGATGCTACCAAAAAACTACTAGAGCTAATTAATGAATTTGGTAAAGTAGCACGATACAAAATTAATGCACAGAAATCTCTTGCATTCCTATACACTAATGATGAAAAATCTGAAAGTGAAATCAAGAAAACACTCCCATTTACCATTGCAACAAAAAGAATAAAATACCTAGGAATAAACCTACCTAAGGAGACAAAAGACCTGTATGCAGAAAATTATAAGACACTGACGAAAGAAATTAAAGATGATACAAATAGATGGAGAGCTATACCACGTTCTTGGATTGGAAGAATCAACATTGTGAAAATGAATATACTACCCAAAGCAATCTACAGATTCAATGCAATTCCTATCAAACTACCACTGTCATTTTTCACAGAAGTAGAGCAAAATATTTCACAATTTGTATGGAAACACAAAAGACCCCGAATAGCCAAAGCAATCTTGAGAAAGAAAAACGGAGCTGGAGGAATCAGGCTCCTGGACTTCAGACTATATTACAAAGTTACAGTAATCAAGACAGTATTGTACTGGCACAAAAACAGAAATATAGATCAATGGAACAGGATAGAAAGCTCAGAGATAAACCCACGCACATATGGTCACCTTATCTTTGATAAAGGAGGCAAGAATATACAATGGAGAAAAGACAACCTGTTCAATAAGTGGTGCTGGGAAAACTGGACAACTACATGTAAAAGAATGAAATTAGAACACTCCTTAACACCATACACAAAAATAAACTCCAAATGGATTAAAGACCTAAATGTAAGGCCAGACATTATCAAACTGTTAGAGGAAAACATAGGCAGAACACTCTATGATATAAATCACAGCAAGATCCTTTTTGACCCACCTCCTAGAGAAATGGAAATAAAAACAAACATAAACAAATGGGACCTAATGAAACTTAAAAGCTTTTGCACAGCAAAGGAAACCATAAACAAGACGAAAAGACAACCCTCAGAATGGGAGAAAATATTTGCAAATGAAGCAACAAAAATTTACAAGTAGCTCATGCAGCTCAATATCAAAAAAACAAACAACCCAATCCAAAAATGGGCAGAAGACCTAAATAGACATTTCTCCAAAGAAGATATACAGATTGTCAACAAACACATGAAAGAATGCTCAACATCACTAATCATTAGAGAAGTGCAAATCAAAACTACAATGCAGGGCTTCCCTGGTGGCGCAGTGGTTGAGAGTCCACCTGCCGATGCAGGGGACGCAGGTTCATGCCCCGGTCCAGGAAGATCCCACATGCTGCGTAGCGGCTGGGCCTGTGAGCCATGGCCGCTGGGCCTGCGTGTCCGGAGCCTGTGCTCTGCAATAGGAGAGGCCACAACAGTGAGAGGCCCGCGTACAGCAAAAAAAACAAAAAAAACAAAAAAAACCTACAATGCAATATCATCTTACACTGGTCAGAATGGCCATCATCAAAAAATCTACAAACAATAAATGCTGGAGAGGGTGGGAATGTAAATTGATACAGCCACTATGGAGAACAGTATGGAGGTTCCTTAAAAAACTACAAATAGAACTACCATACGACCCAGCAATCCCACTACTGGGCATATACCCTGAGAAAACCATAATTCAAAAAGAGTCATGTACCAAAATGTTCATTGCAGCTCTATTTACAATAGCCAGGACATGGAAGCAACCTAAGCAACTGATAGATGAATGGATAAAGAAGATGTGGCACATATATACAATGGAATATTACTCAGCCATAAAAAGAAATGAAATTGAGTTATTTGTAGTGAGGTGGATGGACCTAGAGCCTGTCATACAGAGTGAAGCAAGTCAGAAAGATAAAAACAAATACCATATGCTAACACATATATATGGAATCTAAGAAAAACAAAATGGTCATGAAGAACCTAGGGGCAAGATGGGAATAATGGCGCAGACTTACTAGAGAATGGACTTGAGGACATGGGGAGGGGGAAGGGTAAGCTGGGACAAAGTGAGAGAGTGGTAGTGTATATATGGACATATATACACTACCAAATGTAAAATAGCTAGTGGAAAGCAGTCGCATAGCACAGGGAGATCAGCTCGGTGCTTTGTGACCAGCTAGAAGGGTGGGATAGGGAGGGTGGGAGGGAGGGAGACGCAACCGGGAAGAGATATGGAGTATATGTATATGTATAACTGATTCACTTTGTTATAAAGCAGAAACTAACACACCATTGTAAAGCAATTATACTCCAATAAAAACGTTAAAATAAATAAATAAATAAATAAGAATCAGTAGCCAAGACAAAGCAATGTTGGAAGGGAATTGCAGGGAATTCAATAGGGGCAGCAGGATCTGTGAAAAGGGAAAGATGGGAGGTGACACAGGAGAAGCCAGATGGTAAAATGTCTCGTGTGCCGATCAAAGCAGTACTGGAATACAAAGTAAGGTAAACAAGGATGAGCCGTGGATTAACGGAGTAATGTCTGGGTTAACGTGACAGAAGCTGAGACCTTATAGATATGCCTTCTCCAAACCTCCGATTTAAATGCCCATAGAGATGCACCAAAAGACGAAATCATCCTCAAGGGAGTGAACAGAAGATAAACAAAGATTGTCAATTACATAATTTGTGGGAGGAGTTCCACCATCCACTTCATGGGAGGAGACGCTGCTACAAAATACATTCTAGAGCTTTGTCTCACGTGCTCTACCTTGAACCAGAATAGCAGAACCCTGCAAAAGGCAGAAACCAACACTCTAACCCACTCACACTGCCTCTCCCTATGGGCCCAGAATCCAAAGAGAGAGGTGCCCCTGCCCCAGGTACCCAGAAACTGTCTTTGGAGCCAGCCAGATCCCTGATCCTCTTCTTGCCTACATCAGCTCCTTCATTTATAGATCTTTCTAGAAAGCACTAACCCCAGCATAGAACATGCTACCATCTCGGGATACTTGGGTGCATTGCAAATGAAAGGAAACAGAACAGAGGCAAGAGGCAAGGGCAAGGTGGTGCGGGGACTTCTCATGGCCTTCAGTCCTTAAAAGTAGCTACAAAGTGCCTATAACTCAGAGAACCCATTGGTGGGAACAGGAGATGACTGGTCTCCCTCAGGCCTACCCACATTTGAAGAAGGGCAAACCTGTACAACATGCAGTTAATAGGCCAAATAAGATAAGAACTAAGTGACCATTGGATATGGTCTCAGTTAGGCATTAGTGATCCTAACCACAGTTGTATCAGTGGAACGATGGGGCAGATTGGAGTGGACTTAAGAGAGAATGGGAGGAGGCGACGTGCAGACAGAGTATAGACAACTCTTTGAAGCAACGTGGCTACAGAGGAAAGCAAAGAATGGAAAGGCTTTGGGAAAGTACGGTCACAGAAAGAAAGCTCATTTGTTTTTAAGATGGAAGGGATAACAGCACGTGTGTATGTTTGCGGCTTTTGTACAAGAAAAGGTAAAGATTGATCATGTAGGGGAGAGAGGGGAGAATTGGTGGAGATATTCTTGAGTGGTTGGTTTTAGATTGAAACCACATTTACAGTGAGAAGAGGGTAGGCAAAGAGGGTGGGCATGGGTACTGGTACAGCATGAATGGGAGATAGAATTGTCACAAAATAAAAGATTGTGAATATGGACACTAGCTAAATAGATTAAGGTACATAGGAATAACCATTGCACATATTTTAACTCAAAGCCCTAAACTATGATGAAAAATAAGATGTACATTGTTTAAAATATATAATAAAATAAATATAATGAAATAAGAAGAAAAGTAAAATAGTAATAAACTTCTTATAGTAAAATAATAATAATAAGAAGCAGCAGCTGGATCTATAACTCCAGTTTAAAGATTTAAAAGACTAGGAAGGGCTTCCCTGGTGGCGCAGTGGTTAAGAATCTGCCTGCCAATGAAGGGGACACAGGTTCGAGCCCTGGTCCGGGAAGATCCCACATGCCGTGGAGCAACTAAGCCCGCACACCACAACTACTGAGCCTGCACTCTAGAGCCCATGAGCCACAACTACTGAGCCCACGTGCCACAACTACTGAAGCCCGTGCGCCTAGAGCCTGTGCTCTGCAACAAGAGAAACCACCGCAATGAGAAGCCCATGCACCGCAATGAAGAGTAGCCCCCGCTCGCCGCAACTAGAGAAAGTGTGTGCGCAGCAACGAAGGCCCAAAAGTAAATAAATAAATTTTTAAAAAATTAAAAAACAAATAAAAGACTAGGAAATGAGTGGTGGGGGAGGCAGAAGATGGAAAAGTAAATCCCTCAGGTATTCAAGGATTAAGTCATTGTTTGGCCCTCAAATCTGATAATTAGGGAAATATAGATTTTAAGACATTTCATAATCTCAAAACCCACAAAAATCAGTAATAGAATATAAAAACAGAATTCTTAGCTTCCAAATCACTACCAAAGATAAGTAGCAAACAAAACCATCTATATCACCTGGAAAAGATGAGATGAGAGGAAATAGGAGTATGTAAAAATCTGAAAGGATAAATAAACTTACACGTGTAGCACCAATAACATCAGTAAGATCGATAAACTAAATGTGTTAATTAACCCTATTAAATGGCAAAGACTTTTAAGGGGCATAAAAGAGAAAAAAGAAAAATATTGAATTATGTGCTGCTTATAAGAGTTTCACCTAGATGAAAATGGCCTAAAATGATTAAAAACAAAAAGATGGATGAATACATTGTTGACCAACTGACATGCAATGTCTGGGCTAGTGCTGGTGGGAGAATCCATTCATGAATTCTCAGTTTGACACCACGGCAACTAACTCCAGAGAAAATCATAACCAGAGCCAGTAAAATCAAACTACCACAGTCATTACTAATCTTTTCATCTCCCTCCTGGCTCCTTTCTTTGATTCCTACTGCCTGTGTGCCTCTTACTTGCCCCCAGGATCCAGACCTACCTGGGCATGCTGTCCTATGTTTAAGGTTACCATCGAAGCTCATTGACTTAGAACTGGGCACAAGATCTTCCTTGAACAAGGCCATCCTCCGGTTCTACCAGTGTTCTTTTGGCCACGAAAGATCAATGAAATGTGTGGAAGTTGTCCAACCTCGACTTTTTTCTACGAATCAACCTTTTAAATACATGGTCCTGTGCAGAACCCCTGTGTCCTCAGATATAGAGGCAGACATGAACAAAGAGAAAGCAGGGGTGCCAATAACCAGAGGATACAGAAAGCAAAGCAAAAGTGCGCTCTATATGGGACAAAGAGGGTCATTTTTGACTGATACAAGGTAAACGCCACTGCAATGAAATCACTAATTTTTATGGACCCGGTGACAGAGCATCAGTGTTCATAAAGTGAAAACTGCCATTGCGTTATCTCAGAGCTGCTCATTTCTGTTTGTAGTCTGCCAGCCTCCCAGTTGGTCTCCCTACCTTCTCTCCTGCAACTCTCTAATCTCTCTCCCTACTGAAGACAAAACGAGATTCTTATATGCAGTCTGTGAGTGTCAGGGCTGTAATAGCAGGGATTACACCTTATGCTGTTCCCTTTTGAACACTCAGCACCCAGTGCCTAAATGTTTTAGAGTAAATGAGAGAGATAGAGAGTGATGCGGGATGAGGGGGTGGAAGAGGAAGGAAGGAAGGAAGGGAGGGAGGGAGGAAGGGGGAAGGAAGGAAGGAAGGAAGGAAGGAAGGAAGGAAGGAAGGAAGGGGGAAAGAAGGAAGGAAGGAAGGAAGGGGGAAAGAAGGAAGGAAGGAAGGGGGAAAGAAGGAAGGAAGGAAGGGAGAAGGAAGGAAGGAAGGGGGAAGGAAGGAAGGAAGGGGGAAGGAGGGAAGGAAGGAAGGGGGAAGGAGGGAAGGAAGGAAGGAAGGGGGAAGGAGGGAAGGAAGGAAGGAAGGGGGCAAGGAAGGAAGGAAGGAAGGAAGGGGGGAAGGATGGGGGAAGGAAGGAAGGGGGAAGGATGGGGGAAGGAAGGAAGGGGGAAGGAAGGAAGGAAGGGGGGAAGGATGAGGGAAGGAAGGAAGGAAGGGGGAAGGAAGGAAGGAAGGAAGGGGGAAGGAAGGAAGGAAGGAAGGAAGGGGGAAGGATGGGGGAAGGAAGGAAGGGGGAAGGAAGGAAGGAAGGGGGGAAGGATGAGGGAAGGAAGGAAGGAAGGGGGAAGGAAGGAAGGAAGGAAGGGGGGAAGGAGGGAAGGAAGGAAGGAAGGGGGAAGGGGGAAGGAAGGAAGGGGGGAAGGAAAGAAGGAAGGGGGGAAGGATGGGGGAAGGAAAGAAGGAAGGAAGGGGGGAAGGAAGGAAGGAAGGAAGGGGGAAGGGAGGGGGGAAGGAGAAGGAGGGAGGGAGGGAGAAAGAGGGAGGGAGGGAAGGACCACTTGGAAGAGCCAAGGACAGAGAACTAGTAAATGTCTTCAACAGGAGGAAAGAAATGGAGTAAGACCCCACTGGAGAGAAGGCGAGAGTCAGTAGCTGAGTGTTTTCTGAGTCTTCTGTTGGGGGAGCAGGGAGTCTGCTCCCAGAAAGCTTCCAAGAGGAACAGGACAGACCCTCAAAGGGATGGAGCAAAGCCAGGAAGGTCCGTCAAATGAACCAAGTATCTGAAACCAGGACATCCTAAAAATCCAGGAATTCTGGTCACTAACCAGATAACCCACATGGGACAGACTGAAACCGTACCTAGAATGAGACCCCAGAAATTCAAAGGGCTCCACTAGAGAAGTAAACTAACTAAACAGCCTATTTTACTTTCATTTCTCCTTTCAGGGGACATGAATCATTTGTGAGATTTGCAAATTTGAAGAGAAGCATCCATTGGGTAAATAAGGACAGGTCCTGTCACCTGGTGGCCACCATCATTGCAGGCCAGGATCGTCATCTTGGGGCATCCACGGAGGGCGGGCTACAGGAACATTTGTACTCCTTAAGGACAGGAAGAAGCTCACATTCCTCCTCTCTGCTCCACTCACCCTCCCTTCATCCCTTTCTCCCCCATCCCTACCCCTCCCTACACACACACACACACACACACACACACACACACACACACACACACACCACCCAGCCCCACTCCTTCCCTACAAACAGCTGTGTTCTCATGATTGGAATGATATGAGGTCTATTGATTTGGGGTTAAGAAGAAAATGTTTATAATTCACAAAGTCAATGAATGGTTTCCTAGCAACTTTTTATATAACTATTATGAAATAATATTCTTTTGCTTTCTCTGTTTCTGTCTCTGTCTCTCTCTCTCCCTCCTTCCCTCTCTTTCTCTCTCATATCCTCTCCTTGACCACCAAGGATTCTTTTTCTGCATTAAATAACAGAACACATTGAGGGTTTTATAAAAAACTGCAAATCTCTTCCTAGAAAAATACATGTAAATAGATACATGTTCACTCACACTTCTGTACATACAGTACGAGGAGCTCATAGCACCCTTGAAACCTACCCATGGAACTCACTTAATAACCCTTTCCTACACAGGTACCATCCCATAAGTTTGATCCCTGTCTCATCCAGGCAAGAAAAAAAATGGCCATGGGGTGGTTATCCCTGCAAAAATGTGATGAACTCAGCTTACTTCAAACTATCTCCTCCACCCATCTCCAGCATTACACATTCTAATCCCAAAGCACCAGTTCTCCTGCCCGGCAGTATCTCATCTGCCTGCTTCTCCCTGCCTCCCCACAGCTAGCTAGCCAGCAGCTAGGAAATGTGAACACACTTTATGTCCGCCTGAGGAAATGCCATTAACACAAAGCACCTGCAAAGCTTTCCAAAGCCCAACACGCGTGGCATCAGTCTCCTCTGTGGGCTCCGTTCTGCACCAGCCACCACTGGGCATTGGCGAAAGCCATAGCCAAGTGCAGATGCTGGGATGCTCTCCTCTCCCTCACCTCCAAACACAGCCCAAGGTCGACTTCACTGCTTCATGAGACCCAGGAGCCTCATAAATGTCAGCTGGTCTGGGGATAGCCTGAGGTTCCCGATCAGGCTTCAATACCATCGAGTTGGAGCATGTCCTTCGTCCAGTCCTTCATAAAATGAGAAAAAAATGGAGTAAAGGAAGATATTAACAATGATCTCTTAGTATTTACTATGATTATGTGCCAGGCACTGGGTTAGATGCTTGCCCTACATACCCTTCTTTAGTTCTCATAAAAACCTTCTAAGGTGTCACTTCCAGGAGTCAATATGGTGTGGGAATTAAACAGGCAGCCTCTAGAGACAAAGTAACCTGGTTGGAAGCCCATCACTGCTACCTACAAGCTGTGACTTCGGCCAAGTTGTTCAACCTCTCTGTGCCTCAGTTTCTTCATCTGTAAGAGGACTCTCCTTTTATGTTATTTACATTATTATTCTAATAATGTTTTAAAACATCTCTGTTAGAGGGTTGTCATGAGGATTAAGTGAGCCATTGCATAGAAGACATTTGGAACAACCTCTGGCAACAGGTAAGCACCCAATAAATGTAAGCCAGTACCGATCTACCCATTTTGTAGATTAGAACACAAAGCCTGAGAGAGGTGAAGTGACTCTCTCAAGGTCGCATTTCTAAACTGCATCTCTAGCAAGTGAGTCTAAGGCCTGCAGTCATAAACACTCTGTGATGCTTCCAGTCTTTCTCGAATGCCAAACCCTTTGAAATGCTCGCCTTTTCAAAGTCAGTCTTTATGACACCACATCATTCCTGTGATATTCCTGTCCAAAATGCAAACCTGCATCTAACTATAAGGAAACGTCAGATAAATCCAAGCTGTGGACCATTCTAAAAAATAACTGGCTCACACTCTTGACAAATGTCAAGGTCATGAAAGACAAAGCCTGAGGACTATTCCATGTTACAGGAAACTAAAGAGACTTAACAATTACATTCAACACATGAGCCTGGAATGGATCCAGAGCCAGAAAAATTTTTTTTTCTTTTGCTATACAGGATATTAATTCATCAATTGGCAAAACTGAATAAGGTCTGTGGATTACGAATAGCATTATATCAATGTAAATTGCTTGATTTTGATCACTCAAGAGACTGTCCTTGTTTTGGGGGGAAATACACATTGAAGGATCTAGAGGTAAAGGGACATTGTGTCTGCAACTTCCTCTCAAGAAGGTCAGAAAAAGAAATGATAATATGTATATAGAGAGGGAATGATCAAATGAATGTGATAAAATGTAAACTTTTGGGAAATCTAAGTAAAGCATATTGGGAGATCCTTGTACTATACTTGCAACTTTTCTATAGATCTGGAATCACTTTGAAATAAAATGTTTCGGAAAAAGAAAGACAAAGAACCAATCTTTTCACTGTCCATGCCTGCCCCTGAGCATACTAGCTGTGAAGCATATTTTCTTACCGTCTCACCTATAGACACAGCTTCATTCCAGAGAAGGCTTCCTTGTTGCTGTTAAGACAATAGATTTGCTTTTCTAAGAGGGAAAATACTCCTAAACCATCCACTGGGCCCTTTACATTAAAAGAGAGACTTTTAAAATTAGAAGGCATTGTTCTCTCTAGTCCAGGAGGATATAGCAATTCCTCACCCCTTTCCCCACGCCTAAAAAATGTTCATGGCTACAGACATCATCTGACACCCACTCACAAAACCCTCTTTTGTCTGCCAGATTTTCACAGGCTTCTAAAGAATGTGGTGAATTTGCTGTTGCTGAATGTGGTTCATTTGTGCAAAATTCCTCAACCTCTTTTTTCCATCCTCACTTTCATCATCCCTGCCCTTTTCTCCAATAGGTCACTTAAAAACAGAACCAGAGAGTGAAGGGTGGAATGGCAAAGGCGACGGGAGAGACTGCAGTTCATTCAGTCAGCAAGCATTTGTTTAGTGAGCACCTACTATGTGCTGCCAGCCGGGCCAGGGACCCAGCAGGGAAGGAGGCAAGCCTGACCTGCCCTCATGGAGCTTGCACTGGGAAAGTGAAGTGGGAGCGGCTAACCAAAGCTTGGAGAATGTTCCAGAAAGGGAGGTACAGTGTGCCGGCAGGGCATGTAGGAAGGGAGCCAACTTACTCTGCTGAGGTCCAGGGAAATCTTATGCCTGAGGGATGATCACGTGTCACTTAGATCAGAGAGAGTTGGGTGGGGAGTGGGAAGGAAAAAGAATGCTTTTCACTCATAAAAATAAACACCCATACTTTCTTAAAGCAAAACAAACAGCCCACAGTTAGTAGAAGGAAGGAAATAATACAGATCAGAGCAGAAATAAATGAAAAAAAAAAAAAAACTAGAAAAGATCAATGAAAGTAAGAGATGGTTCTTTGAAAGACAAGATTGATAAACTTTCAGCCAGACTCGCCGAGAAAGAAAGAGAGAGGGTCCAAGTAAATAAAATCAGAAATAAAAAAGAAGTTACAAAATGACACCACAGAAATACAGAGGATCATAAGAGATTACTAGGAACAATTGTATGCCAATAAATGGACAACCTAGAAGAAAGGGATAAATTCCTAGAAACGAATATCAAAACCTCAAGTTCTAACCCAAGCTGAAGTTTCTCCCTCCACACCCTGGCCCTTCCCAACCACTCAGTTCAAGCCACATCCCAGCTAGGAAGCCTCCAGTGAGTGGTGGGGACAGAAGGGTCTTTTCTAGCCCTGCTCTACCTCCTCTCTTACTGGCTAATGCTGTTTCTCGTCCCTCCAGGGCAGAGGGAGAGCAGGTGTGAAAGGAGAACCCGATTTGGTTGGTGCCGGAAATGTGGCCATCTGTGCAGTAGATGACGATGCTTTGGTGGCTATTGGAGACTCTCTCCTTTGTACTTCCCGCTGTCCCCTTCTCTGGCAAAGGTGACCCACCCTGGCTAATAACCACCACCTTCTCCCATACACCCCACACAGCCCTCACCTTACCTCGAAGTTCCACGCCGAAGGGTGAATCTGCCATGATGATCTGCCATGGGTCTCCCATCCCTTCCCTGCCACTGTAGCCCTCGCCCTTTGCTGTCCTGTCAAGTGTCACTCGAGCTAGTGTCTCGCATTTAAACTTCTCCAGGCCAGGGTCTGGCAACAGTCCCTGGATTTCTCCAAACATCCAGGCACCCCAAAGTTCTCCCAAGAACTCTCTGACTACACTCAACTCCAGCCCAGTGGAGGCCTGGAGGCCATGAGTTTGCACAGCCCAGCCAGTGCGGGGGGGCGATGCAGACATATCTGTTTCTTCCTGGTGGCCTTCTCTGCTCTCTGTGAAGGGGAACTCCCAGTCTCTGACAACTTTCTGCACAGAAATCCTCCCTCCCCTTCATTCCGTGATCTGTCTCACCTTCTCTTAAACATTGGCTGAAGCAAGTGCTGGCTACAGATCACAGAACTCGTTTGGGACTACCCTGTACGTGGACGGTCTAGCACAGTGGATCTCAACTAGGGGCGATTTGGTGCCCCATCTCCTCCACTTCAGGGACATTTGACAATGTCTGGGGACACTTTCGGTTGTCACACCTGGAGGGGTGTTACTGGCCTCTAGGGGGTTGAGAGGCAAGGATGCTGCTAAACATCCTATGATGAGTGGGACAGCCCTTCATAACAAAGAATTATCTGGTCCAAAACGTCAATAGTGCCAAGATGGAGAAACCTGGTCTAGTACCTCCGTTTCTATAATGTTGCGGGGGAGTGGAGAGGTGCCTCTAGTTTTCAGGTTTGGGACCTTGGTCAAGAGGAGGAAAAAGCCCCATTAGACATCTATCCCTTATTATTTGTATTAAGAGCTCCTGAGGGAGAGTAGCTCTAGACTGGATTAATCTAGCATCTCAACTGTGCTTCAAGAGCCTTCGCGGGGGGTGGAGGTGGGCTGGGGGGTTCACGGTGCCATGCTCACTGTGCTGGCCCATCTGCTTAGCCTGGCTCCCCTCATGTTCCCAAGATGGCTGCTCTACCTCCAGGTATCGTCTGCTGACTCCAAGGTCTAAGGGCAGAAAAGGGAGTGATTCCTCCTTACCTATTTAATCCACAAGGATAGCCATTCCCAAAGCCCCTGCCAACACGCCCTCCTAACTCCCTGCCAGCACTGCATCATCTAGCCACACCCAAACCTGCAGTGGCAAGTCGAAGTAGGGCTCCTCGACTGGCTTTCACCAATCAGGATTTGAGGATGGGTAAGTGCCAGCCTCTCCAGAACAACACAGTCACCCATTACCTAAGACTGAATTGTTGTCCTGCCAGCAAGTACAAAGGCAGAAGGAGAGCTGTTGGGTAGGAACCCAACGGTGCCTGCTACGTCCTGATCCGACGTACCTGGCCTTCCCCTCTCACAGCTTAGACAACTTGTTCACACAGTGGCTCTAGGGCAGTGCTTCTCCAACTTCAACACACATCATTGCGGCCTCGGGACAGAAGCTTCTGTACTTGGGACCCTTGCAGATTTTGCCTTATGTACCACTTCATCTGGCTGCTCATTTGTATCCTCATCCTTTAAACGCTAATCATTAAGTATAGCAATTTCCTGAGTTCCATAAGGTCATTCTAGCGAATTATCAGACCTGGGGCATAGGGATCGCGGGAACCCCTGAATCTGTAGCCAAGTCGGATAGGATGTGGGTAGCCTGGATTCACATTCCCACGATCACATAGGAGGAAACTGTAGAGTCCAAATTTACACTTAGATTTGCACAACGCTGGGGGTACTGCTAACATTTTGTCCATGTGCGTGACCCTCCTGCCGCTGTGCATTGTTGTGCAATGAACAACGGCACTGCCCCAGTGCTGGCCAGACTCTCCCGATCGTCAGCGTCACCTGGGGCATTTATACAATAGGCGTTCCCAGCCTCGCGCCCCGAAGATGCTGATTCAGTAAGTTTGGGGTGGGGCCTGGGAACTTTTATTTTTAACAGGCTCCCCCGGTGATTCTGACAATCAGGCGGTTTGGCAAACACTGTGCTGTGTTTACCAGCCTCCTCACTCAGGTGTGTCCACCTGCCCGAGAGCCCAGCCCTTCTGTTGCCTAGTTTGGGTCGAGGACCTGACACATTCCTGGGCAGAGTTTCCAATCTGCACACTGTTGCTCAGTCTTACATTGGGAAGAAGTTTAATGAATCAGGCAATGTGAATCCCACTCAGCAAGGCCAAAGCCAAAGCCATCGACAGCCCCCCTCCTGCTTCCTGCTCTTCCTCCTAAATTCTCCACCTTGGCGACTGACCCACCATTCACCCAATTGGAGAAGGAGAAGGCACTTTCTCCTTCACACCTCATTTCCCAATCATCACTTCCTAGCGATTTCTACCTCCTACGTAATACATATCAGGCTCTCCTTTTCTTCTCTTCTTTCTTACTGCCTGTATGATATCCAACTCCACTTTTCACCCAGACCGGCTTGCTAACAAGGCTTTCTGTTTTCATCCTTTGCCACCACCCCATAGGAGGCAGATTATATAGTCCAAAGATGGTTACAGAATCTCCCATCTCATGTATTTTTCTAGAATCTTGCCACTACTCCATCCTTTCTCTTGAATATGGGTGTGTTTTGTGACTAATTCAATCAATAGAGTATATCAATAGAGTATCAATGACTTCGGCTAATTCCTAAAAGGCGACTCAGATAACACTTTGCTCACTATGACACTCACTCTCGATACCCTTGGTCTCCATTTACGCCTCCACGCCAGCAGTCAACTGCCCTGAGACCACCATGCTGGGAGGAAGTCCAAATTAGCCCACGCAGAGAGGCCACATGAAATGGTCCTGAAACTACACAGAGAAAGAGAGGTGCCTGACCAGCCCCCAGCTGCTCCAGTCCTACACCATTACAACTCCAGCCACCTCTGACTGCCACTGCATGAGAGACCCCCAAGCCAGAATTGACCAGCTGTGCCCCTCCCAAAATTCCTAACCCAAAGACATCATGAGAGATAATAATAAAATAATTGTTTTAAGCCAGGAAGTTTTGGGAATGACTTTTTTATGCAGGAGCAGCTAACCAGAGCCCCATTCGATGGGCACACAGTGGCCAGAACCATATGAAACAGAGCTACTCAAGGTGTGGTCCCTGGCCCAGGGCTGGAAAATGAACTGTATGTTACCAGTTAGTATAGAAATTGAGTAAGTGTTTAGAAGCTTTCACAGGGTGATTTTATGTTTGTTGAATCTAATAATAAAAAAAAAATTGGCCTTACGTTTTGTCTGGATTTGGTCAGACCTGGGTTCAAACAGCAGAAGGGAAACCACTTTTGATTGGTTGATCAGACACAGCCCCTTTTGGAAACTGCAGGGCATTGAAAAGACGGAGTGAGACTTTGGGTGAGGGAGGGGAGGGGAAAGTGGACCAGGCAGAGACATGAGTATGAGGGGAGACCCTATCTAACGCAAGAAAAAGAGTGACATGTTCGGTGGACTGAAAGAAAGTGACGTGTCTTTAGACAAATGCTCACCTTGCGAATCCCTTCTGCTGCAAGTAACAGAAAACCCTACTACAGTGGCTTCAGGAAATAGTGGTTTTTCTGACTGCATCAGAATCTTGTGGAGACACCCCCATATCCTCTTGCCAGTGGACACTTCTGTGCACACTAGCCAGTCTTCCAAAGGTCAGAACGTACAACTCTTCGAGAGCTTTCTCCAAAGTCGCAGTTCACTCTGCCCTTGGGGGGGGATGAGAAGTGCTGTTCTATACAGGCTCCCACGACCCCAAGCAGGATTAAACTCCGGGTGCCCAGAGGGGTCATTCCTAATAACTCACTCTTTATTGCCTTTCTTCTCTTCCTTGTCTCCTGCCCCATCTCCCTCGTCCACATTTCCTGGGATCACTTACTAAATAAACTCCTTGCATTCTGCAAAGCTACAGCAGCCTGAGCAAGACAGAGGATGGTAGGTGGCAATGCTGGAAAGTAGACAGGGACCAGAGAGGTAGAAAGGTGCGGACTTGCCTAAAGACAGACAGAAGTAGTGACACAGCCGGAATTAGAAGATGCTCCCGGGATGGCGGGTCTGTCCATTTCATGAGGCTGCGCTGTGCTCACTAAGAAGTCAGGAGCAAAATCGCCAACCTCAAGTTGCCTCCAAAATGATCCCGGTGATTCTTCCTACCAAGGACCTCACCTGAATTCTGGCTTCTCATGGTTTCCTCTAGCCAAGCAGCACCCACCTCAGAGCATGTCTGATACTGAGGCTCTGAGACCGAAAAGAAACCAAAAGAGGCTCGGAGAGACTGGGAGTGCCGCTACAAGTATATCCACATCAGTCAGCTTAAAGTGGAAGAAACGGAGCACTTGAAGTCACAGACTCTGCTGTGCGTATGCCTCCTTCATCCGCTTGCTGTGTGACTAAGGGCAATTTTCTTAACGTCTCTGTGCCTCCTCTGTAAATAGACAGAAGCTCATAATGCTACCTTGCTGAATCATTTCAAAACAAAACATAAAACATGGAAAAGTGACTTAAGTCGTGCCTGATATACAGTAGGTGCTCAGTAACGGCCAGTCTCCTCTCTTCCCACACACTCTCTTTCACAACAGAACAAAAAATCAAGCAAAGATGTACTGACCAAATAATCAACTGCATTTGTCTGGCATTTCTCAGCCCACTTGCTTTGCACGATTGTTTCTATGAGGCTAATACCTCATTACAATAACTCTACACTCTAATACCAGTGGACCCATACACAGAGGCCCAACTTTTTTAAAAAGCCCATTATAATCATGGCTAGTGGGCTCCCCGGTGGTTTGACCAAGAGCCAGGCCATAGTCAAATAATCAAACTGCAGAGGCTGGTATAGCAAATCGGCTTAAATGTAAACAGTGGCAGAGACTCAAACTACAGAGGGGAGAAGAGAAGAGGAGGCTTGCACAATGTTGGAATTTCCCTTCCATGTCCTCCCAAGTTAATTAGCCCATAAAATAACCAGGCTTGTTAATGAATAATAGGCTCATTCCTGAGAGGCACCTGGGTCAGGCGGTCACTCGGGGCCTGCTGGCTGTTGACTCTGCTCTTTGAGCTGAAAGGAACCCCAAGGGTGACGTGAAAGCAGAGGCATTGTGATCTCCATCCGACTGACTGCTCACGGCTACTCGGCTAGTTGGAAACAGGATCACAAGTCGTAGAACCAATCAGCAGAGGGAAGAAGAGGCAGATCAGTTTGGGGAGCCTGAAGCTTATACTTCGGGGTGGGGGGACCTTTTCGAGAAAAATCACGCAAAACTATGCCTATAAAATATGCTTGGCCATCCAATACCGCCTTGA
This sequence comes from Monodon monoceros, assembly GCF_005190385.1. Classification (NCBI taxonomy): domain Eukaryota; kingdom Metazoa; phylum Chordata; class Mammalia; order Artiodactyla; family Monodontidae; genus Monodon; species Monodon monoceros. Next base: position 84,606,675 of record NW_021703783.1, read on the forward strand.
AGGAAAGAGTGGTCACCCCAACGTGACCTAGCCCAGGAAGTGTGAGGGGAGAGGGAGAGACGAGGAAAGAGACAGCAGACTGAGCCCACTGCAGCTAAAACCGCTTACAGAAACACATGGCCAGGTGAACACAAAGCCAGGGCCACCCCTGGGCAAGTGAGGGACCCCCAAACTTCATTAGCTTCATTGATGGAGATGGAGAACTAAGACCTTGAACTCCTGCGTTTTGCTTCCTGATGTCATTCCATCAAACCAAGAACCTGACGCTACCTAACTTCAGAGCTGGGCTGCCAATAAGGGCGTGGTTCAACTAGTCATGGTGGGCAGGGCAGAGGATACCCAAGTGTGAACGAGGGCACCTGAGGTCGTTTCCAAAACCAAACCACCAAGGGCTTTTTGATTCCCCAGGCTGTAGTTCTCTCTTCTATCCATAAGAAACTATTTCAAAACTAAATACTTCAGGAAATAGGCAGACACCGAAGCCCAGTTCTTCCAAGGAGCCTGGACATTCAAAGAGAATTGTGGTTTAGACCCTCACCGGGGTAGGCTTTCAGTGGCTGAGAGCATCATGGTTAAAGGTGTAGGTTTTTAAACTAGGCAGATTTGGACCCGAGTTCTGGCTCTGCCGCTTACTAGTTCTGTGACCTGAGATAACTTACTTAACTGCCTTCAACCTCGATTGCCTCTTATGTAAAACTGAGGTAAAGATAATATCTGTTTCATAGAGGAGGAAGGGTTAATTAAGATAATTCACATAAAGCACTTAGCTCAATTTCTGACACATAATCATAGGAGACAGATTCAGTGGGATTAAGAATAAATTTACTGCCCCTTCCTCTAGGCTGAAAGTTTGTTTCCCCCCAAAGGTGGGAAGCCCCAGCCCCCAGTGGAGATAGGGCTTTAATGGAGGTAATTAAGGTTAAATAAGGTCATAATGTGGGTATCTGATCCAATGGGATTATGTCCTTATAAGAAAAGACATCCACCAGACAGCTCTCCACCATGTAAAGACACAGGGAGAAGGCAGTTGTGTTTAAGCCATTAAGAGGGCTCTCACTAGACACCAATCCTACTGGACTTTGATCTGGGACTTCCGGCCTCCAGAACTATGAGGAAATAAATGTCTTTTGTTTAAGCCACTCCAAGCACTATCTGGGGACTGCCAATCCCCCCACCCCCTCTTCCAGTTAGAGGGGTGGTCCAGGAATCCAGGATGGCCAATAAGAACACTTTATCTCTCCAGCCACAGTGAATGGACAAGAAGTGGACACATGACCTGAGCCAAGCCAATCAGTCTTCACTGAGACTTTTCTGCTAAAGCAACCTGGGAAGATAACTTCCTGTTTATGGCGGTTCTTGGGAGGATGTGTAGTTATGGCTTCCAGCGGTCATCTTCCTCCATCACAGGGAGTTAACCTGTCTATAGGAGGAGAAAATAAGGCCAATACAGAGAGGGAAAAAGAGCAAAGAGATGAAGAAAAAGAGGGCACTATGAAGATGGGTGCAGCCTGGATCCAACTACACCTGAAACCTACATTGGACTTCCCAGTTATGTGAGCCAACAACTTTTATACTTTTTCCTGAAGCTAATTTGACTTGGGTGGTTGCGGGTTTTTTTTGTCACTTTTGTCAAAAAGAATCCTAATACACTTCCCATGATATGCACTCTGACTGAACATTTTTGGCCTCATTTTGTCAGATGGGTCACCACTGGGCAGCATTCTGCCACAGTACTTCATACTGAAAAGTGGCCATTCTCCCTTGCTGTCCAGTCCTCAGCCACCAAGTGGCATGGATGGCATCACGCCTACAGACCTCTGCAAAGCACATGGCTGGCCCACACCACAGCATTTAAAGCAGGAAAAACCAAGTCAGGCTGCTCTGCTTGAGTCTATTCCAGGAAGCTTTAAACCTACAAGTGCAGTTATCTGAGAGAAAGTTATAGGAGTCTGCCAGCCGAACAGGTTCAGCCAGAGGGAGTGGTCAGAGTTTTCCTGCCTCTCCCCAACAGGTGGCTTCCAAAGCTGGGACCGCGTGTCCAGCATCTGCTCTGGAGAGAGATGCAGTTTGTCTGTCTTGGCTCCTGTGTGCTGATGGGGTCGGCGTAGGAGGAGCCGGCACTTCTATCCACAGGATACAGAGAAGTGAAGCCAGCTTGATTTGAAGAGTGTCCAAACCATCTGATGTGGGATCAGAGGGCACCGGCTCCTGGGGAAAGCACATTCCCACGTGTTTATCGACAGCCCAGTGCAAACGGAACAGAGCCACTGCTGGGCCGCCACATCACTGCCCCAGCCTTGTGGGTGACAGCCCACCTGGGAAACAAGAAAGCAGAGCTTGAGAGCATTTCCTTCCCTCTCAACCTGTAAGAGGCTTTCACAGATGTCAGCTCATTTGAGTCTCCCTTCGAGCTTAGGACAGGAGGAGGGGACAGGGCAGGGGTGAGCCTCTCTCATGTTTTTACCTGGGGACACTGAGGTTAAAAGAGATTAAGTTGCTTTGTCAAAGCCACACTGCCAGTCCCATGCTTCAGTTTCCCTGCCTCAGCCTTTTCCAAATGTGCCCTATCTAGGCCCACTGACCCATCCTCCCGCAAAACCCATGAAGGCTTAAGCGATCCCTGCATTGTCCTGCCTGACCAGCTTGGAATGAAGCAGAAATTTCTTCAGTACACAGACAAGCACCCCGACACATGCACACATTCTTACGCATCTACATACACACATGGGCTTACACTCATTCACATGTTCACAGGCATGTACATATGCTCATACATTCATGCACCCAGGCTTATCACAAACACATACACAAATACCAATGCAGGATACACAACAAAAAGACACACACATTCACCTATGGTGTGAATATACCCTGGCGCCCCTTGAGGCAACTTCACAACACTGACCCCTAGAAATGATGCCTGCTTTCCCCTGTTGAGCTGAGTCTTCCAGCCTGCGACCCCCTCTGCTACACCCCCTGATTCTAGTGATTTTATCCAGGACCAAGATCTGAGTTTTCTTTACTTACGGCATCTCACTGATGCTCCAGGGCTATAGATCCGTCATGACAGCTGGAACAAAATGTGTCACTAACATATGTGGAAATGCAACAGAGAGGAGGTATGATCCAGTGGCAAAACCAGTGGCTGTTCACTTGTGCCAAAACTAAACAAGGAGAGAATGCAAATAAAAAACCATACTCCATATTCACTAAAACAGATGATAACTTCCAAATAAATATTAACAGATCAGATCTAGCACTGTAATAAAAGAAATACAAGAATCATGAAGAGAGACATGTATCATTATAATTCATTACATTAACTCATTCAAAAATACTTATTGTATTGTTTGGACATTTAATTCTTTGCCAATGTAGTACTGGCTCAAGTACAGAGCAACAGCACAAAATAGATGGATGAATATGATTAAGCCTACAAATATATTACTGGAACAGGAGATTCCAGAGACAGATCCATATCTAGACACTTACCATACTTTTTAGATAAAGGTGACAATTTAAGAAAGAAAAAGACCATCCAATACATGATATTGACACAATTTCTCATTTACAAGGGAAAAAATAAAATTAGATCCTACTCAATGCCATTCAAAATAATATATCCCAGATGCTTTAGACTTCAATGTAAAAACCAAAACTACAGCGTATCCCCCATAACAAATGAATTCAGATATAGCACGACCAGTGATTGGCAACTAATTCTCATCTTCAGAGCTGGAACACCAACCCCACCTCCTAAGTGACAACGTTTTGGGCCCCGCTTCCAGGAACATAATGGGGTTTTAGTATACCAGAAGAGAACTTGCAAGAATATTTTTACAACCTTGAGATGGTGAGAAGACCTTTGTAAATAAGACACAAAACTCAGAAGCTGTAAAGGAAAGATTGACAGACACAACTACATCAAAATTTAAAGTCCTGTTACATTAACACCAAGTGAAATTCAAAGGTGAAGCACTAAAAACAATCCGAACGTTCTCAATAGAATAATGACTAGTAAATTTGATTACATAATTTACCCTACAGCCATTTGATGGAATCTTAATAGTGGTTACCAAAACTAATGTAAAGTTATATACATATATATACAGGTGTAGAAAATTTTCCAAGACATAGAGCTAAGTGTCAAAAATGAGCCACAGAACTGGATAGAGGGATAGATAACAGATGATAGATCTCACTCACATTTAAAGAGCATGGTCTGGAGGGGTGGGATAGGGAGGGTGGGAGGGAGGGAGACGCAAGAGGGAAGAGATATGGGAACATACATATATGTATAACTGATTCACTTTGTTATAAAGCAGAAACTAACACACCATTGTAAAGCAATTATACTCCAATAAAGATGTAAAAAAAATAAAAATAAAAAAATAAAGAGCATGGTGAAAATTATTAGGGAAGTTCATAGAAAATGGGCAACACTCATCCATGATGAATTATGAACAGTTGTTATCTCTGAGGAGGAGAGTAGGGTCAACAGATAAGGGACAAATTTTACTTTTCACTCTTCAGCTTCTGGTTATTGAGGTTTTACAAAAAGAAAGCATTCGTGAATTTCATGTAATATGTAAGAGACAAAGAAAATCATAACATGTGGAGTCAGTCGGGCTGCCATCCTGCCTCCGACGTCTATCAGCTTTGTGAGCTCTGGCAGTTGGCTCAGTCAAAATGGGGCAATAACACCTTCCTCCTAATAATGTTCTGATCACCAGATAAGTTATAACTACCATTTATTGAGCACCTACTGCATACCAGGCTCATTAAATGCACTATTGCCTTTTAAATACATTATCATGCTGAACTATAGTGGCAGCCTCGTAGCTACTGTGTTTTGCATGTAAGGAAACTGAGGCCCAGAGAGGTGAAGTCATTTGCCCAAGGTCACAGAGCTGGTAAGGAGCAGGCAGAGCTGGGAGAAAACCTAGATCTTTTGGACGCTAAGATCAATGCTGATTCCTCCCATATTTGCCACTAGAGGTCCTTTCGTCTTCTCTCTCAGATGGGTGGTGCTTACACTGGGCTTAAGCAACACTCTAGAATAAATCTTAGACTAGCTCCCGGACAGCCCCCAGCCTAGACCCTGCAGAAGGGGGACCAGGAATTACTGACTCATAGCCCCAGCCGATTGCTCACAGACAGTGTCTGGAGGCGCCTATCTCCCACTTCCTCTGAAACAGATAACAATGGCTATTTTAGTCTGAAATGCCCCTGGCATAGACACACAAAGAGTAATAAATCTGGACTGAAAAAAAATCCTTGTAAAATTGCAGTCAGGGACTTGCATTTTAAACTCCCTTACCCTGCTACAGCCAGTCGGGACACCCACTCTGGGGACCACCTGCCAAAGAAAGGAGACAAAGGAGACCAGGAGACAGATATCACAAACAGGGGCAGGCTAATTAGAACCTTTAGTGACAGAAGCTGAACAGATGTAATTAGCCAGGAATGGCTAGTTGGCTATTTGAATTGTTTACAGCAAGGTACAGATTTCCCTCTGTGAACCCGAAATTTTCAATATACCTACAAATATTAACCTACCCCTTTTAAGGACGTATTACATGCCAGGAACTGTCCTAGGAATTTTCACAAATTAACTCGTTTAATCCCCACAACAAGTTAATTATTATCTCAAATTTCCAGATGAGGAAACTGAGGCACAGAGGAATTAGGTAAGTTGTCCAAGGTCCCAAAGCTTGTAAGTGACAGGCCCGGGCAGTCCGACTTCAGGATCCATGCCCTTCACTGCCACGCCACACTGTCTCTCAAACACTTGGTGGGCGGCAGGGTGGGGTGGAGTAGGGAGCGTTGCTTTGCCTTGAAATCAAAGTAGGAGCTGGAAGTCAGGTCGGGGTTAATGTAGTTCAGAGAGGTTAGTCTCAAGGCAAAAATGGCTTGGAGGATGTCAAGAATATCCAGAAATCTGGAGGAGAGTGCTGGGCTGCCCGGGGAATGGAACGAGTTTTCAAACCAATCTTATCTGGATCCCAAGGGTTCCAGAAACCCAGCTGTTGTCTGGGTTACGTTTCTGAAGGACTTGACCATTTTCTCTCCCCCAGATCTCTTTGGGGGTCAAGGATTCCTACTGTGTGCTGGGCCTGGCGTCCTCGGGTCCTTGGCAGCTGGGCCCCTCCCTTCTAGTTCCCCTTTCGGTCCCCAGTTCTAGTACACCCTTGTCCTCGCCTGATTGTGTTGGGATTTGAAGGGATCCATCTCACCTCTGCCCCATTGCCCCCAGGGCAAAATACCTCAAGAACTATAAACACAGAAGTCAAATGGAGGATAAACTGCCAACTTGGTGTTGTCTGGCTGGAGAACACGGCTGATACCTCCTGGCTGATGCAGTTCCTATGACTTCCCCCAGTGTCCAGCCCAGTGCCATCCAATCAAACTTTCTATGATGATGAATATGTCCTGTACCTGCACTGTCCAATAGGTAGCCACAAGCCACCTGTGGCTCTTGAGCAGTTGAAATGTGGCTAGTACAATGGAGCAAGTGAAGTTTAAATTTGTGTTTAATTTTCATTTTAATAGCTACATAGGGCTAGTGGCTACTGCTGTGAACAACACAGCTCTAGACCTTGGAGCGCAACTCATGAAGAAGAGCCAGACACCACGGCAGCAAGAAGGGGAGCTGCTGTTTAATACCAATTGAGTCTGTATTAGCATCTACTGCTGCTGTAACAAATTACCAAAACCTAGTGGCTTAAAGCAACACACATTTTTTATCTTATAGTCCTGAATGTCAGAAACCCAACATGTATTAATTTCACTGGGTTAAAACGCTGTGGTCACAGGGCTGTGCTCCTTTCTGGAGGCTCTAGGGGAGAATCTTTCCTGCATTCCTTGACTCACGGCCCCTTCTTCCATCTTCAAAGCCCCCAGTATAGCATCTTCAAGTCTCTCTCTTTCCTTATCACATCACCTTCTGTCTTATAAGGATGCTGTGATTATATTGGACCCACCCAGGTAATCCAGGATAAGCTTCTCATCTCAGGATCCCTAACTTAATCACATCTGCAAAGCTCCTTTCACCATGTAAGGTAACGTATTCAAAGGTTCTGGGGATTAGAATGTGGACATCTTTGGGAGTAGGAAGCCATTATTCTGGCCACTAACAGAGCCCTATCCTGGGACAGCAAGAGATACACTTCCAGAACTGCCTCTAAAAACTGTCTCGGAGCCCTGATCCAGAGGTGTTTACTCCACTGGGGGCTGGAGCTGGAGGCGAATGCAGGGCTAGCACCCTGCTCAACTCTAGGGAGTGCCATTTGCCCTCTTTATGCAAAGGACCACGTGGAGTTTTGCAGTGCACAGCATGAGCAGCTGCATGTGGGGACCCTGGGAGAAAACTTGTTCTATAGACAGACCATCATGAAGGAAGAAAAAGGGCAAGAGGTGAGTATGCATATTCACTTCCTTCTCCTGGTTTGGCCAGTCAGATTAGATCCTCTTCATCCCTTGGGGGAAGATTCAGTGAGCAAAGGTAGGAAATGCATTACTTCCAAATACTTTCACCTCCTGGAAAGTGGGGTAAAAGCTCCTCATGGAAATGTGAGAGCAGAGGAAAATGTTTCTCCTAAAGGGCTTCCTGGCTCAAAGCGTCCAGCCTCTACTTGGCCAAAGATTCCTCTCCACATCACAACACACACCCGCCACCTTCCCACCCCAAACGCTCCTCGGACTGATGCAGCCAGAAGACCTATAAACCCGAAAGTCCCTCATGACCCAAATCACCCTTTACAGCCGGCCCACAAAAATGCCCTGTGGGGTTGGCCTTTCCCCACTGCGGAGGACCGAGTGAAATCAGCATTCCTTAACACTCTCTCGACCTCAGTCCAGTTAACCATACCCCACCTCTCTTAAAGAAGAGGATTTGTCATTTTAGCCACAGTTTTCCCCTCTACCCAGTACCGGTAACAAACAGAATTTCTCTGGCTCCAGACCCACACAGTCAGGGGAAATCCAACCACCACCAGATTCCCCCCAGTGAGTTGTGGGAGCCCTCGGCAGGGCTCAGATGTGCTCACCAATGTCGCCTCCCAGCCACCAGGTAGCAAAGGCCACTCTCTGTCTCCTACTCCCACGATGGCATCTCCTGGCCCTCCTTGTGTCTGGGGGATCACGTCCTCTCTCTTCTCTGACTGCATTATAGGCTGGGGCAGCTCACAGCTCAAGTCACTCTTTGTTCCAGCCCCTCTCTCAAAGGCTACAGTGCTGAGTTGCCTTGAGTCACTGGGGTCTGACAAGAGCTACCGACATGGTCCTCTTAACATCTCCCCCTACTTCGTTACCATGGCCTCGTTCTGGGGCTCTGCCTTAGACAGTGATGAGTGTTAGGAAGGTGGTGAAACAGGGAGATAATATACCTGTGACTTGAGGGCAAGGGAAGGGCAGGTTGAGGGGCGTGGGCATGATGTCTTCTCTGAGGAACAAGATTTGAGCTAAGACCTGAGGATGGGAAGAACAGCCGTGCAAAGGACTTGGAGAAAGAGTGCTCCAGGCAGAAGGAAAAGGTTGTGCAAAGACCCTGAGGCCGGGACAGGCTGGCTTTTGTCTGAGAAACAGAAAGAAGCCCAGTGTGTCTGGAGCTGAGTGAGAACAAGACAGCCAGAGACAAGGTTGGAAAACAGAAGAGTAGAAAGTGGTCAGACCATGTAGGGCTTTGTCAACCATGGCAAGACATTCGAATGATTCCTAGGTTTGGGGACCTTAGAAACTGAAGAGATGGGGTGCCATTTACTGAGGTGGAGAAGTGGAGGGGAAAGGAGTAGGCTTGGAAGGATTGTGAGATGGAGTCAAAAGTTCTGTCCAGGGCTTCCCTGGTGGCGCAGTGGTTGGGAGTCCGCCTGCCGATGCAGGGGACACGGGTTCGTGCCCCGGTCCGGGAAGATCCCACATGCTGCGGAGCGGCTGGGCCCGTGAGCCATGGCCGCTGAGCCTGCGCGTCCGGAGCCTGTGCTCCGCAACGGGAGAGGCCACAGCAGTGAGAGGCCCGCGTACCGCAAAACAAACAAACAAAGAAAGTTCTGTCCAGTGGAGACAGCAGGGACTGACCGTCAGAACACTGGACACTTGGGATCATTTGCCCAGCAAGAAAGATGGTTTGAGCAAGGTCGCCCACTCTCTGTCATGATGTCCCTCTAGAAGTGGTCAGATAGCATTCTGGCTGCAAAAATAGAATGAAACCCACAGATGCATGGATAACTGAAAGGTTCACTCACTTCATTAGCACTAGCCCCTCACTCAGTCAGCTAACTACATCCAAAATCTTAAAGCAGCCACAACTTAAGTTGTATGGTCTTGTGCTTCTGCTAAAAATCTTCTGATGGTCTCCCATGCACTCAAGAAAAAAAATTTATGCTACTTATCCAGATGTTAAGGCAGCTCTAGCAGCTGTATCAAGCACCTCAGTGACAAAACCCAACAGAAGTTTAATTCTTACACTTGTGCTATGGACTGAATGCTTGTGTCCCCCCTACCCCAGACCCACCCAACTTCATATGTTGAAGCCCTCATCATCAGTGTGACGGTATTTGGAGCCGGGGCCTTTGGGGAGTAATTAGTTTTAGGTGAGATAATGAGGGTACAGCCCCTATGGCGGAATTTGTGTCCTGCTAAGAAGAGGAAGAGACTAGAGCTTTCTCTCTCTCTCTCTCTTTCTCAGCCATTAGAGGATACAGCAAGAAGGCAGCCGTCTGCAAGAGAGCTGGCACCTGATCTTGGACTTCTCAGCCTGCAGAACTGTGAGACATAAATGCCTGTTGTTAAAGCCACCCAGCGTGTGCCAATCTGTTATGGCAGCCCAGGCTAAAACAATGTCTAAAGTCCAAACAGGTGTTCCTGGTCAGTGGGCAGCTGACATCCAAGTAATGATTCAGGATTCGGGCTCCTTCCATCTTATGATTCCACCATCTTAAACATGTGGTTACTAAACCACATTGTGGTTGAAGAAAGAGCACCAAGCACTGGCGAAATGGAGGTGCCATTGGCTAGAACTCAGTCACATGACCACACCTAACTGCAAGGAAAGCTGGGAAATGTAGTCTAGCTGTGTGTCCAGGAGGGTGAGGAGGACATCTAATGGACCTGCCCTCCATGCTTACAATGTCCCTCACAATCTGGCCCTTCTCTACGTCTCCAACCTTATCTGCCAAGATTATCCCCTCACCCAATATGCCTCAGCCTCCTTTCTGTTTCTTGAATACCAACACCCAAATCTCCCAAGTTTTTCTTGCTATGGAACCTTTGTACAAGTTGTTCATCTGCCTAGAAGCTGTTCATCTTCTCCTGATCTCTCACTGGCTGAATTCTTCTCGTCAGTTTCATCTTTATTTAAAGGACACTTTTGCCCTAGAAATTCCATGGCATACGACTTTCTGATATATTAGCCAATTTCCTAAGTCCTTAACATATTTCATAACTTTTTTGCACAGCAGGCTACAATTGCAAAACATCAGTACTTCCAACAAGACAAATAAAAAGAAATTATATGGACAAATGTCCTTATGGTGGTGATTGGGAAATGGTATGGATTGAATTGTGTCTTCCCCAAAAACTTATGTCAAAGGCCTAACTCCCAGGACCTCAGAAGGTGATGCTATTTGGAGACAGAGTCTTTACAGAGGTAAGCAAGTTAAAAGGAGGCCATTGGGGGGGACCCTAATCCAATATGACTGGTATTCTTAAAGAAGGGGGAAATTTGGACACAAAGACAGATCCATAAGAGGGAAGATGACGTGAAGAGACACAGGGAAATGTTGGCCATCTACAAGCCAAGGAGAGAGGCCTGGGGCAGAGCCTTCCCCAACAGCCGTCAGAAGGAAACAACCCTGCTGACACCTTGATTTTGAAATTATGGCCTCCATAGTATCTTGTTATGGCAGCCCTAGCAAGCTATTATGGGAATATCTTAGTTCATTTTCACATTTTGGACTGAAACTAATCATGAGTTTTTCTTTATTTTTTTAAATTTGGCACATGATTTGAAATCTGTCTACCATCTTGGGTAGTACAATAAAAACTTCACAGCCATAGCTATAGAAAAATGATTAATATAGCAAGATATTCCCATCTATTGCCAAATGAAGTTTGGAGTCAAATTGCCAAGGTTTAAATACTGGCTCCATCACTTGCTGCTGTGCCACCTTATTTAACCTCTCTCTGACTCAGTTTCCTCATCTCTAAGTCGAGGATGATCATATTAATACCTACCTCATGGTGTTATTATGAGGATTAAGTAAGCTAGAACATACAAAGACATTAAAATAAAACCTGCCCATAGGAGGTCCTCTATCAATATTAGCTATTACAATTAGTAGTGCAATTTGATTTCATGTTTGTAAAAATCACTTACATATATATGTAATATGTATAGGTAAAACTGACAGGTGTATATATATGTATAGGTACTTAGTTATTCATTTATCTATAAATATTTTTAAATCTTTGGTAAATAGCAGTGATTAGGTCTGGATGGTAGGATTACAGGTGATTTCTGTTTTCTTCTTTTTCTTTGTATTTATTAACTATTCTACACGAGGCATGTGTTACTTACATATTTTTAGGGATTTTTTTATTATTTTAGAAATGTCTTTTGAGACTCCAAAAATTATATTGCAACACAGTGATATATACAAGTTGATCACCAGCCAGTTAACAAAAGAACTTTTTCATCTCTGCCACCTGGGCTTGGATTGTTGGTTTCAGGGAGAGATAGACCTGCAAGTTTGCTGTTGGCAGGGTTGAACCCTTCTTCCTGTTCTTGGACTGGTTAGCATGGGGAGGAGAGGTGTAGGGAAAAAAGAAGGGTCCATAGACCACAGCCCAGGAACAGAGGGGAAAGCTAACCCTTGCAGATGGTGATCTGACTTTTGATGATTGCTCCCTCCATATATGATGTGTGTCTACACTAGGGATGTCTCAATTACTTACTAACTTATGTTCATTATATTTATGAATTCAAGAAACATTTACTAAGTACCTACTACACACCAGGTCTTGTGTTGACGATAAAACGATGATTCAGATGTAGTCCCTGCCTTCAAAAAGCTCATGTTGCTCTTGACATTTTGTTCTTTGATAGTTACACAACCAGCTGAGGAGACAAAATCAGACATCTGAAAACAGAAAACATTTCAGTCCCACAAAATGCAAGCATTCCGTCTGACACAGGTACACCCCTGCCAGGTTAATAATAGCTAATAAAACACATGTATAAAGCTCTTTGCAAATTTGATAAAAGGCATTGTAAAAGATCCTGGCCAATGTGGAGAGGTACATAGATGATCAATAACAAGCGGTAATAATGGGATAGCTTTCTATAAACTCTCTCTAGAATCTCAGGCCTCAAGCCAAGAAAAACCTGCTGCTTCACGTCATTGTTTCCCAAAAGCTGAGCTGCCTCCTTCTGAAAGCTCTTCCCATGGGTTGCTTTCTTTTTGACCTGCACTGCCTATTATCCTCAAGATGCCTGCAAGACACAGGGAGAGGCTCTGCAGCTGAGGAAGTTCAGAAAAGAAAAAAATTTCTGAAGCCTGGGAAGGAGGAGATGAACAAGTCCTCATCACCTCCAATGTCACTGCCAGGATGACCATCATCATTCTCGTCTCCAGATTTTACCAAGCACCAACTACGTGGCCAACATGAGTGAGGCTACAGCATGAGCAACACAGAGGAGGTTTCTGCCCTCATGGAGTTTCCATCCTCATGGAAGAACAACAATAAAACAATTCCAGAGAATGTCAGATAATGATAAATGTTATGAAAGAGATAAGACAGGGTCACGTGGTAGAGAGAAGCTTGGGTCCTCAAGGGGGAGAAAGCTTAGATAAGAAGATGAGAGGAAACATCCTTGGAGGTGAGAGCCTAGAGATAAGAAGGAGCCATAAGGCTGAAAATTCATGCGGACAATTCTCCACGCAGAGGGAACAGCACATGAAAAGGCTTGGAACTTGCTTGGCATGTTGGAGGAGCCAGAGAAAGACTGGTGTTTGCACACTGTGTAATAAACCACAGGGAGGGGAGAGGAGATGGGATGCGAGAGATCTGAGGGGCCAGAGCACGTGGGGCCTGCAGACCATGTCGAGGAGATTGGATTTTGTTCATAGTTTTACTGAACACCTATTATGTTCCAGGCATTTTACAGACACTCTCTCTTTAAATCTCAGGGTAACCACACAAGGTCCGTGTCATGACCGCCATGTTATAGATGAAGATGATACAATGCAGAGAGGTTACAGGATGTGTTCTATATCCCACAGTAAAGGGCAGAGCTGGGATTTAAATCCACATTTGTCCGACTGCAAAGCCCGCGCAGCTAACCACTGCACCACGCTGGGTAGAAGGATAGGATTTTAGTGGTTACAGTGCCTCTGTGTTTTCCCCTCTCCTCCCTCCTCAATCCCCCCACCAACTCTTTCCCTCAAACGTCTGTGGTATGTGAACAATTTGAGGGCTAGGGCAAGGCAGCTTCCCTAGAACCTTCCATGAATCTCAGAGCCCAGGACTCTGCGTCAGCAAGCAATTCTGACCCTTGAGGGGAAACTTCCTCTCCCTCCCCCGGAGTAACACTCTCAGCTTCTCCGGGCCCTCTCCCACCTCTCCCCGGGGAAGAAGGGGGCACTTAACCTGATAGGTGAGGTTGAAAGGAAGCCCTTTCCCCTCCCCTCCCCGCCTCTCACTTCTCCTTTCTCTTCCCTTCTTCTCAGGACCATGTTGCCCACTTGGAGCATTCATTCTGCTCTCCCACCTCCCAGCAGCTCTGATCTCACTGGGTAATCTGGTGGAAATCTGTCTATTCCAGGGTTAGTATTAGGACGCCCATGAGTCTGCCATCTGATCCAGAGCTAACTCATCTCCTGCTGCTTTTTGAGGGACAAATGGGGGGAACACTTTGTAGGGGGACCATTAATGCTCAAGGTTGTGATGCCATTATTAGGCACTCACTGCACACCACCATCATCAATGGGCCTCTCTGCTCAGGTCCCCTGGGCTGTGGTTGTCACATCAGTAACAGTTGAGTTAATAATCTGAGCTCTGGGCTTCCCTGGTGGCGCAGTGGTTGAGAGTCCGCCTGCCGATGCAGGGGACCCGGGTTCGTGCCCCGGTCCGGGAAGATCCCACATGCCGCGGGGCGGCTGGGCCCGTGGGCCATGGCCGCTGAGCCTGTGCGTCCGGAGCCTGTGCTCCACAATGGGAGAGGCCACAACAGTGAGAGGCCCGCGTACCGCCAAAAACAAACAAACAAACAAAAATAATCTGAGCTCTGCTTACCTCCCTGCATTATTGTGAGGACAAGCTGAAACAAGATAGTGAAGGCAAGGTGGTCCCTAAAACCACAAAGCCCTCCCTATTAATAAGGGTGGAGGGAGGAGAGCATGATTAATACATATGTACAGACCTCCTGAGAGTAAAAGTAGGATCTCAGAACCAGGAGTAGCCGGAGAGGGCAAGAAGCATGCGGTGCAGCATGCCTTCAGCAGTAAGTAGCAGGCAGGGCGGGGGCGTTGGAGTTAGGGGGACCTGAGTAAGAAGCTCGGTGGCTCTATTTACTGGCTGTGACTTGGGCAAGGGACTTAACCTCTTGGTCTAAGTTAGCCTCAGTTTCCTCATCTGTGAAATGGATGCATCATCTCTTCTTCTGCAGGCTCAGCATCCATGCCCCCTTCTGGATAGAGACTCCTAAGTTTCTTTGCAAAACCACCTGCTTCCAGTCTCAGCCCATGTTGTGAAGCTGACCTCACCCTCAGGTCCAAGTTTGGCATTTGACAGAGACCTGAATGATTTGAGCATGAAATTCCCATAGCCACAGCGAGTTGTTCAGAAACCAACATGTGAACATGTGAACCTATTCTCATTCTGAGAACTTTATCAGGAAGAGAGAATCTCTTCAGATTGCGAAGTGGGTAGATTATAATAAAACTAGAACTTCTAGAAGACATGTTGTCACAGTAGGCAGTCTGGTTGAGAAGCAGATCCAAGAGATGGAGAAAATAAGAGTAGGACTCGATGACATTTTCTGAATCCCTGGATCTAGCCATACCTGAAGCCAAGACTTTTCCAATGCAAATAAATAAATTATCTTTATTTTGATGAAACCAGTTTAAGATGTCACCTGTTGCCAAAAATCCCAACTAATAGAGCATTTAATTGAATAATACATATATTCCAAGGGCTTAAATCCATGCCTGGCACACAGTAGCTACTCAATATCTGAAGGCCGTTATTCTCAAGCTTACATGACTCCGCCTTGGTGATGAGGTCTGAACTGAAGGTCTTAGGAGGCCTGTGTTTTGGGAAGCAAAGGAGACACTAGCCTCCTCTGGCTCCCTGCCTCCCTCCAGGAGCCTGTGAAGTATCTCTGATAGGAGCCTCTGGCTGCCTGCCTGTCTGCCACACTAAAGTTCACATCATCCCCAGGACACTGAAGGAAAAGTCTCACCCCCTGTCCTGCCGCAAAACAGATGCAGTGACTGCCTCCCCCATTATATCTAAGCCAGAGTTTCTTAACCTTGGCACAAGTGACATTTTGGACCAGATGATTCTTTTTTTTTTTTTACATCTTTATGGGAGTATAATTGCTTTATGATGGTGTGTTAGTTTCTGCTTTATTACAAAGTGAATCAGTTATACATATACATATGTTCCCATATCTCTTCCCTCTTGCGTCTCCCTCCCTCCCACCCTCCCTATCCCACCCCTCTAGGTGGTCACAAAGCACAGAGCTGATCTCCCTGTGCTATGCGGCTGCTTCCCACTAGCTATCTACCTTACGTTTGGTAGTGTATATATGTCCATGCCTCTCTCTCGCTTTCTCACAGCTTACCCTTCCCCCTCCCCATATCCTCAAGTCCGTTCTCTAGTAGGTCTGTGTCTTTATTCCTGTCTTACCCCTAGGTTCTTCATGACATTTATTTTTCTTAAATTCCATATATATGTGTTAGCATATGGTATTTGTCTTTCTCTTTCTGACTTACTTCACTCTGTATGACAGACTCTAGGTCCATCCACCTCACTACAAATAACTCAATTTCGTTTCTTTTTATGGCTGAGTAATATTCCATTGTATGTATGTGCCACGTCTTCTTACCCATTCATCCGATGCAGCTCAATAACAGAAAAACAAACAACCCAATCCAAAAATGGGCAGAAGACCAGATGATTCTTTATTGTAGAGGCATTCCTGTGCATTGTAGATGTGTAACAACATCCCTGGCCTCCATTGTGACAACCAAAACTGTCTCCAGACATTGACAAATATCCCCTGGAGGAGAAAAAAAGTCATCCCAGTTGAAAATCACTGATCTAGACCAAAGCCATGAATGTTAAATCCATCAAGTAAACTTGGTGGCGAAATGTGCGGCCCAGAGACCCCAATATTTTCAAGGGCACAAGCAGTGTGAGGTTTGGAGAATTTAATAGGCAGCTTGGAAATGCAACTTACATGATAGTGGTGAGGGCAGCAACATAGGTAAAAATTAAAACAAAGCTTCTAAAGGCATCGTCTTCTTCTTCATCATCGCCATCATCACCATCATCTCCTTCATCACCATCATAACAAGTTGGCATGTATTATGTGCTACCAGGCACTTTTCACTTCTTATCTCTTTAAATCCACATAATAGCCCCATCATATTCATAAGAGGAATGACTATTAGAGGTAAATCACAGACGAATAAACAAAGGTTTAGAGATACATATGACCTTGTATGCTCAAGTTCATACAGCCATCAAGGAGCAAATTGCAGGTCTGGGATTCAAACACAGAGAGTCTGACTTCACAGAGCGAAGTTTTAACCAAGATACTATACTTGGATTTTGTCTGAGATCCCGTCAACTGAATCTGCTGAATTTATCTAATAATAATCCTAGGTGCATCAAAGGAACTCCTGAGATGTAAGCCTAGATAGATAGATAAATAGAAAGATAGATAGGTAGATAGATAGATAGATGACAGAAAGATAAAATCAGAAATATGGAACCAGAAAAGTTCTTAGATATTATTGAGGTCTGTCAGTCCCGTCCTGGAGACCAAGTATACCAGCACTACTTACTAGATACGGATTAGAAGCCCTGATTGACTATCAGGGCTATCACAAGAATTCCTAAAATGTGATTTTATTATATTATAGTTAGAAATATTTATACATCTGAATCATAAATAGCAGAAAAAGAAAATTGGTTATTATTTAACAAACAGTCTGTTCAGAAGACAATATCTTTTCAGAAGACAATATCTTTTAAAACACAGAGAGAAAAGGAATTGGAAAAAAGTCCCCAGGCATTGACAAGTGTGAGACCCTACTCCAGCCCATCTTGTTGCTTCTAATGAAGGTGGGAAATTATGGGAGCCAAGTTGGACAAAACTGTAAAAGAAAAACTCAATTTTTCTAAATTCACAGTCCTAAGGACATTGCCAGAGGAAGATGTGCCGGTACAAATGTATTCCTTTTTTCTAACTATATGTGGATTGAACTTTCCAAAGAGCTTCTTACTATGGCCGGTGAGCTGGCCAACATTTCTAGATATGGAAACATTCCCAGAGAACCTCATTAAATGTTCATGTGACCAGCAGGGGAATCTAGAGAAGACAAAAGAACAAAACCACCAGCCTCCTTCATCCTGCTCTGACTTGGGCAAGAGTAGGAAGAAAGGCTGGCTTGGCCAGTTCACACAGATCATCCATGTGACACGTGCTCATTTGCAGATGGAAACATAAATCCTGACTGTGGCCATTTGCTTATTTACTGATCTCCCCTCCCAAGACTCTAACCTCCTCTTTGTATCTCTGGTGCCCATCATCTTTCTTGTATGTAGTAAGCACTCCAAAAATGTTTGTTGAATTAATTCATTTTTTTTATAGAATAAGGCATTAGCAAACAATGATTAATATGGACTTAAAAGACCAGGTCTCAAATCCTGGCTCTTACTGGCAAACTCTGTGACCCTCCCATCCCTGATCTAGGTCTCATTGCCTTATCTGTAAAATGAGTAAATTAAAAAAGTAAAAACTCTATGCCATGTTGGTGGAAAGGTAAACATTTCAGAAACATTTCCAAAAGCAATCTGTCAGCCCTGAGTGAAATTAAATGTGTCCAAGTCCTCCTGGGTATATATATCCCAGAGAAATTCTGGTTCACAGTAATGCTTTATGGTAATGGTTGGCGCCAGGGGAAATTACAAGTTAAACATAATGAATGTGGTCTATGGAACACAATGCTACAAAGAGAATCGACAAAGTATACATCCCTAGAGCAGCGTGAATAGACTTCAAAGGGGCAGTATTAACGTGAAAAATAAGCAAGCAGCCAGAAACACAGAAAACACCTACACCCTCCCTCATAACAAGAAAAAAAAAAAAAGCCAATTAAATCTATAGTAAGATACCATTTCTCACCTATTAGATTGCTACAAATATACAGGTGTGATTTCACTCTATTGGCAGTACTGTGGATTAACTGGCATCCCATGCATTTCATCATGTAAAGGATGCAATCACTATGGAGGGGATTTGAAAATATCTCATAAAGGGATAGAGCATTTGTCCTTTGACAAATAAGTCCATTGCTAAGAATCTACACTGGAAACGCACCTCTCTAAATACAATATATACCCAGGGTTATTCATTGTGGCATTGTCTGTAACAATAAAAAATGGAAGCAACCTAAATTTCCAACAATAGAAAACTGGTTGAAGAACTATTGTACATGGTCACAATGGGTTTCTATGCAACTCTAAAAAGAACAAAGAATTGAGACTTTCCTGGCTGTCCAGTGGTTAAGACTCTGTGCTTCCACTGCCGGGGGAGGGGGGGGGGCGGGCGGGTCGTGAGGTGCAGCCAAAAAAAAAGAAGAGCTCTATATACTGATTTGGAGTAACTCCAGGGTATATTATTAAGTGAAAGAAAACAAGGTATAGAACACTGTTTATACGTGTACTATATTTCACGAAATAAGAAAGAGAAATAAGAATATATATACATGTACATGTATATGTGTTTACTTTTGCAAAAAAAAAATTTTGCCAGAAACAGAAACCAGAAACCAGTAATAATAGCTACGAGTATGAGGACCAGAAATAGGATGGAGGGGTACGGATGGAAAGGAGACATCTCTGAGTTCAACTTTTAATTTGGCTTTATCTTTTGAACTATGTGTCTTACATATTCAAAAAATAAACTGAACCAAAAAGAGGGGGAAAAAAGACATACTCCAAAATTGAAAACAAACTTTTGAGCACAATATCCTAACTATTCATCCTTAGTGGGATCTATTCTAAGAACCAACACAATAAAAAAATTTTGCAGAGAAATCTTAAACTTCACTCAGTAGCTTTATTATTAATAACAATATTTGTGTGGTTTTTTTTTAAAAAATATGTATTGTGTGAGAAAATAAGGAAAGAATAAGATTTATAGCATAATACTATTTGTGAAAATTAAAAACACATACACCAGCAGTATCTCTCAAGGACACACCCATATGTAAGGATATATCACATTAGAATGAGTACCTATTGAAGGGAGAGAGAATGGACATGGGTGTTAGGACAAAGGAAGGAAAAAATAAAACAAAAGAGAGGTTTTGCCGGGACTAATTATGATAATGTGCTATGAACTGAGAGGTGTGACTTCCAAAATTCTCGGACCACGAGGGGAAATGTAGTACAGATACTACCTAAATAAAGCGAATGGGTTGACTTTAGTAGTTGCTGAGGTTTCTCTTAGCTCTGATCTAAATTTCAAACAAAGAGAAATTGACAAGACCATGAGCTACATGTTGCCATCCTTTTATTTCCAGAAGCCAGAACAATGTCTAGCTTGTAATAGATGCTCATTAAATGTTTACTGAATAGATGCATATCAGTTATGAATTGCATTTGACTGTTACTAACACAGATGGAACTTCATAAGAAAGAAGTTTACTTCCCTCACACCTAAAAGATGTCTTGAGGTAAACAGTCGAGGGCAAATATGGTGAACCCAAAGTCACTGGGTACACGGGCATCTGTCTTTCTGCTCCACTGACCTCACTCTATGGCTTAGGCCTCAAGGTCACACCATGGTCCAATATGAATGCCACAGTGCCTGTCATTTCATCTGCATGGCAGGCCAAATGAAGGGGGAAATGTGAAAGATCAAAGGGAAGGAAAAACAGTTCATCCCCTCCCTTTTAAGGAAACTTTCCAGAAGCACCAAACAACGCTTGTGATTACATTTCATTTGATATAACTTAGTCACTTGGTCACACCTAGATATAAGGGCTCAGTAAGGGAAGCCAGGAAACGTCATCTTTTATTCTAGATGGTGTGCCCAGCTGGAAATTACTGTTTGTTACTGAGGAGAGAAAGTTAACAGGAGTTTGGCTAGGCAGCTAGCAGTGTCTGCCATAGGAGAAGGAAAACAGGGTGTTTGAGCACAAACTACCTGCTAGGTATTTTAACAGACTTTGCATGTCTATTACATGGCCATAGCGCATGAGATACGCTCATATTAAAAATTTATTTCTGGTGTATCTGAAATTCAAATTTAATTGTGCATGCTATATTTTTGTTAGTGAAATCTGGGAATCCTACACCCTCAGGTGGTAAAGGCTAGCAATTAGCTGGGAGACTACATGGTTTAACAGCAAAGCAAGCCGACTCCAGTGTCTGAGTACGAGGGTTCAGTCCCCACGGGTGATGGGACCTTGAATAATTTCTTAGTGTTTCTAGTCTCTTCCTATGCTTCAGGTTCTTTGATTGTAAAATGAGGATAATAATAGGCTCTCTTAGGGTATAGTTGTTAGGACTGGATGAGCTATGTGAACAAAGTACCTGGGACAGGGTGTGTCTAAATAGATACGGGAAGTGGGTTTTGGATAAAGAACCCGGTCCATTATCTTGTCCCTCCTGGCTGTCACCCCAACAGGCTATGGTCCAGAGAGCCTCTGTTACCATTGACCCTCTATATTTCACAGTCTTTACTATTGCGAATTATAATGATTAATCATAACAGCAGTAACTCTAATCATGCATCCACTGTGCTTGACACGGTATGAAAACAATCTCCCTCATATTAGCTCACGCGCTCAGCCTCCGTTTTCTCGCCTGTAAACTAGCAGCTGGTGTAACTAGAAACTGAGATCACGTGTGTTGAGTGCTTGGCACGTGGTAGGTGTCCAACAGTCCTTGTGGTTTATTCCTGTGCTCTGCTGTGTAGCCCTAGGTGTGCACCAGATATCGTGTTTATGTATTGAATCTTTATTTCATATATATTTGGATATTGAATGTATATTAATATCTGTATTGAATATATAGGTTTATATTGAATATTTATCATAAATAAATGTCTAAACGAACCAATCCTTGTCAGTGCCACTAGTCATCCTCAAAGATAACTTTTATAGGGGGAATCATCCGAGGCACCTTTGAATTGGGGCTCCCTCTCCCGGGTGTCTGAGCTTAGCTGTTTCCATTTAGCCTGGCCCTCGCGCCAGTATAGTAACTCAGGCCTCTTTTTAATCATTGTCCTGCACCTGGTCGTGCTCCCAAAACCCTGAGTCAGAAAATAGGCTCCAAATGAGAGGAGGCTTCTGTTGCTGTTCTTTCTGGTGTTGGCCTGGCTCAGAGCTAAGAGAATGTGGAGCAGGAGGAGAGAGGATATGGTAAGGATGCTAGGTGGTGCCTGGGGTGCTGAGCGCACCAGGTGGGTCCCGTGACCCACAGAATGCTGTGACTGCTGGCTATTCCCGGGTGAGTGGGATTCTCAGGACTCCGTCCCATTTCCTGGCAATGCCAGGTGGAGAAAGCCAGCGAAGGGGACGGGAGAGCTGGTATCTGGTATGGGCGGGCAAGACAGACAGAAGGCTGAGGCTACCCCGTGGGGTTCTCACCAGAAGGGCCTCAGACATCCCTTGTCTATAGTTGAGGTTGAGAGAGGGCAGGCCGCGTCACACAATCAACAACAACCAAAGAGGACTGACTCAGAACAGGTGTTAGAAGGCATATTTCACCAAATAGGGAAAATAAAGTTCTGCCACGCCCAGGCCTCACAAGCCAATCAGAACTGTATCTGGCCAGATACAGTTCTGCCCACATTCAATCTATCTACCCAGAGTTCTCCGGACCAAGGACCAAATGGTACGCACCTGCCTCTTCTTTCCTCGGACGGGATCAGAACCTTGACTTTCACCCAGCTGAAGTCACAACAGGGAGAACCCAAGTGATGGGCTCAAGACTTTGGTGGCCTGGCTTCAAGTTTTAGCTCTGCCCAGTGCAAGCTCAGGACTCAAGAAAGCAGGTTCACCTCCCCAGGGCCTCAGTTCCCTCACCTCTTAAATAGGGATCATAGTAACCCCCTGCTGGGTTGTCATGTGGATGAAATGAGTCGATGTAGGATAATTTGTCATTAATTGTGAGTCATTTTGTGGCTTCCCAGCATCGGAAACTTCTAGGCCTATGACCCAGGCCAGAACAATCAGACACACCTGCCCAGGATCTCAAAACTCAAAATAAGGATCCTCGGAAGCAGGGAAGGGGGAGAATTCATTTTCGCAGCTCTGACCAGGGCCATTGCCTTTTCTAAGGCAGCAGTGCCCAGTGGCCGGAGGTCAGACCTGGCTGTGGTGGCAAAGCCAGTATGAGGGCAGTGTCCAGCCATGGCCGCTACACTCTTCTCAGCAAACAGGCTCTGTGTGGACCAGTTTTGGCTGAATCCTGGCCATCTTGCTTTCTTTATATCCCCAAGCTTTCCGTTTTCCAAGACTTGTTTCCCAGACTTCCTGGAGATTCTGGGAGCTGCCCCATGTTTCATAAATTCCTTTTCTGCTCAGATCAGCTGGAGTTTCTTTCCGTTGCTTGCAACTCAGAGCCCTGTCCCTGGCACAGCAGTGGGAAGGACTTGCCACAGTGCCTGGTCAGCAGCAGGCGTTCAGCACATGCGCATCTCCCTCGGGATTAGTCTTCTGGTCCTGTTAGTCTGCCAGGGCTGCCAGAACAAAGTACACCAAATTTAGGAGCTTAAAGCAACACCCAGTTGTTCTCTCAGGGGCTCAGGAGACTGCAAACAAGGTGTTGACGGAGCTGCATTCCTTTCTGGAAGCTCTGGGGAAGAACCCACTTGCAAGCTCATTGAGAGGTTGACAGTTCAATTCCTTGCTTCTGTAGGACTGAGGTACGGGTTTCCCTGACCTGTGGTCTCCTCTATCTACAAGCCAGCAACGGGTATTGAATTCTTTTCGTACTCCCCATCTCTTTGACTTTCCCTTCTGCTTTCTCCTGCTGTGAAGGGTTCGTGTGACTATTTTGGGCCCACCTGGGCCCATCTTCCTACCTTAATGTCAACCGATTCTAACCAAAATCACATCTATGAAGTCCCTCTGCCATTAGGGCTGGAATCTTACGGGGGCTGTAATTCTGCCCATCACCCCTTTGCCCCCCAACCCACTCTGCCATGCCTCAAATTTCTCCCCTTGCTAACGAAACAGCAGTAAAACATTGACCAGGTTAAACGGGGTTTGCATCCTTAAATGGGTTGATTGATTAGTCAAACCTCGAGTTATTTTACAGAGACAGCACTGCACATGTACAAGACGGGAGGCCGGGTCTCCAGGATGACCCGGGAATCTTCAGTCTACAGAGCTCAAAGAATAGAAATGCTGCCACCAGAGCCCTTCACGAAACGAGAAGTGCTTCAATAAGGAAATTCTGGCCTCCAGCAGCCCGAAAAGCTAATACGGACGGATTGGAGACTAGCCAATCAATCAGCCTCCAAGTTTGAAATTCCCCTGACCGTTTAAATTTCGCCCTGGACGCTGGATCGGGGAGATAGGTTTGCGAGCTTTGCCTTCTGTCTCCTTACCAGTGGACCTTGCAATACAGCTCTTTCTTTTCTCAAAAGCCGGCGCCATAATATTGGCTTCTTTGCGCATCAGGCAGTGAGCCCCTCCTCAGTAACACTAAGACTGTTGATCTCTCCTAGAAAATGTTTTCAAGCGAGGTCTGATCTGCATTTTAGAAAGACGACTCGGTGGCAGTGTGTACGAGGGAGTGCGGAAGGATGAAAGCAGTCGGGGAAATCAACTGGTGTGGGAGAGAATGAGGGTGAAAACCGGGGGCCTGGCAGTGGAAGCAGACGGCATGGAGAGTGATGGAGAAACCACCTGGTAGACGGAGGTCGGGAGGCGGGTGGGGAGGAGAAGCCAGGCCGAAAGAAGGCTGGTTCTTCCCAGTTTCCATCCTTCTTATCTGGTGCCATTAAACAAAATGGGAAACCAGGGAGGAAGAAAAGTGGGTTTGATGGGTGGGAAAAAATGGTTTTAATTTGAACGCATTGCATTGGAAAGGCCTAAAGAATATCACAGTGGGGCTTCCCTGGTGGTGCTTCCCTGGTGGCGCAGTGGTTGAGAGTCCGCCTGCTGATGCAGGGGACACGGGTTCGTGCCCCAGTCCGGGAAGATCCCACATGCCGCGGAGCAGCTGGGCCCGTGAGCCACGGCCGCTGAGCCTGTGCGTCCGGACCCTGTGCTCCACAACGGGAGAGGCCACGATAGTGAGAGGCACGCGTACCGCAAAAAAAAAAAAAAAAAAAAAAAAAGAATATCACAGTGAACATGCATCCCCAGGTCCCGGGAGGAAGCAGGGGGACCTTGAGAAAACAAAAGTTAAAGCCAAAAACAGTGAACACAAAGACAAGGGAGGGCGGAGGAACTCAGAGGGAGTGGAAAGTGCAGTCACGGGAGGGAGGATAAGAAGCGTCTCAAACATACTGACAGCGCCGCTAAGGAGTCAGATCCTGCTGGCTGTGCCCAGTCCGACCTGTGATTTTTAAGTCTCCATCTGCTGCGGAATCATGCACGTTGCCTTCCTGCCCCATGAAACAGTGGAAAGATCATGGGCTCAGGAATCCAACAGACTTAGGTTAGTACCTTAACCAGCTGTGTGGGCTCAAGCAAGTTACTTAACCTCTCTGAGGCTCAGATTCTTCACGCATAGAATGAAATCAGTAATACCTGTCTCAATAGGCCTGTTGCAAGTAAATTGCCTATTACAGTGCAAAGTAGAAATCCAATCGATGTCAATCCCCATCCTCCAGCCTAGCACACAAGCCTGTGGATCTCTTTTCAGAGGCAGTAAGGTACAGCCAAAGGCCCCAGCGCCAGAATGACAGTGGTGAGCACAAGCTTTACAGTGAGAGGGACTGAACTGCCACCTGTCTTTGCCACTTCTTACTAATATAACCTTGGGCTCATTATCTAACCTCTCTGAGCTTTGGTTTCCTGGTCTAGGAAACAGAGGCAGTAATAGCACGTACCTCTGCTGAGGATCTGCCCTGTGCCCGTCCAGATGTACTCTCCACCTTTTGCCATCTGCTCTGAGCCCTTGGAAGGTGACAATTACATCAGCAGATATCCCTGCCCGCTGGCTCCGGTTGAAGCTCAGCTGAGGGGGCGAGCTGGCAGATGAGAGGAAGGGAGAAGAGTGACGTGGCCATTTCCAAGTTCCCTCCCTGCAGAGTCAGTGTGGAACAGAGTATGGTGCCCAGGTTGCCAGTCCCAGGGAAGGGTTCTAAACCCTTCTGCCCACTGCAT
This sequence comes from Monodon monoceros, assembly GCF_005190385.1. NCBI lineage: Eukaryota > Metazoa > Chordata > Mammalia > Artiodactyla > Monodontidae > Monodon > Monodon monoceros. The sequence continues at coordinate 84,632,261 of NW_021703783.1, forward strand.
CTTGGTGCCAGAGTCGCCAAGAAGAACACGACGCAGTCAAGTACCGGTTGGAGCAAAGCTTTACAGACACAGAAAAGAGACAGGACAAGATCAGCTTCCAATAGTGGGTGTGGGTCCCTCCTGGCTGGCAGGTCTCTCCCAGTGGCTGATGCAGGGCAGTTGGCCTACGTGCACTCCTCTGTGCCACCGTGGAAGGAAGGACAGCTACAATAGTGGGGCCGGCTGGGTGCCATGTGACACACATGCTATTAGACAAAAGAACACTCATCGTGCCTGAAGCAGGGAAAGCTAATCCCACCCAAAGTGGTAGGCCCAGCGCAGGTGGGGTGGGCCCTTTCTCTCTCTGTAAGGAAGCGGTCCTTAGGCAGCTGAGCGGAGGCTGAAAGACTGCCGGCCAGAGACTAGCTCTCCCAACAGTCCCCCCAGGCTGCTGCTTCCCTCGATGACAGCTCCTATCCTTCCAGAGACAAGGACCTGCCCCCTTCCTCACATCATCCTCACTATCCCTCGCTACCTCGGAAACTGTCCTTTTGTTACAATCTCCAGTTACCCTGTTTCCTACCAGGACCCTGCCTGAAGCTGATGAGGGATGAATTGATTAATAGCTGCCCAGGGCTTAGAAAATTTTCTGGCATAAACACTAAATGGTAGCTCTTATGTTATTTCATAGGGTTTTCATGAAAATTTAATGAGATAATTTTTGTAAAATGCTCGGTAGCGTGTCTGACACAGAGGATGACCCCAATTAATGGCAGTACTAGGAGAGTGTTTATTGCTTGTGTTCTCACAAAGGGAGAGGGACTCCTTTGCTACTTAACAGAGGGAATGTTAGGAAGAGGGGCGCATCTCATCCTTCTCTTCCCACTCTCTCCTGTAGCACACAGTGACTGATTGTCTAGCTGGTGAGACCAGAAAAGGGGCACAGGGCAAGGTCACCCAAGGCCTTTTGGGGTCACTCTCTTGCTCAACACCCATCCACAGGAGTCCCAGCTTCTTCCCTTGGTCCCAGGTGAGGTGCCCTACGTGGAGGAGGCTTCTCTGCCTCTGACAGCTAGACAAGTTCACCTGAAGGTAAGGAACAAAAGAAGCCCCATATGGCCTAAGGGCCAAGCTGTCGTCTCTATAATTTTGCCTGATCATCAATAAAGCTAACACCTGGGTCGGTTTCTCAATGGAGTTAGAACCTGGAGCAGAAAAAGTGAAAATTGTTATCCGATCCTAAACTAGAAGTTGATTTGGGATCATCATCCTCACCATTATTATTATTATTCTTCTACCAAAAGATAACTTGCAAACAAAAGAGAAGCAGCATTCATTGCTTGGCTTTTTGAGGAGGTATGCCATATGAGCCTGTTTTGCAAAGTCTGTCCAACCTCGTCTTCCCATACAGCGCACACCACGGTTCTTGTAGTTGGGGATGAAGATGCTGTATGTTCAAACTTAACCTTCCTTAACATGGTCAACACCGTGGATATTTGCTATCCTGGCTGCTGAACATCTCTGAACGCTCATCCTTTGTCCAAAGAAGTCCCCATCTTATGAGGCTTAGTGCAAGGTAGAGGTTACTGTAGAAACCAGATAGTCACTTCCCTTGCCCCTAGGATACAGGCGTGTGACCCAATCCCCACCAATTAGACAAACCCAGGCCCAGCTTTGACCCACAGGCAGGCCCCACGTGTAGTCTATTCTAGGAAGGGCAGTGGCAGGTACCTCCAATTTTCAGTGGCATCTGTGACCAATATTGTATCATTAATGGCCTGTCCCCAGCATCACCCTGTCAGACGTTGGCAGGGCAAGGGACAATGTCTGTGACCACTGGGGCTGGCGGGGGAGTCTCCACCTAACGAAGTCTACAACAGAACTGTTTCTGCACTTGCAGTCTCAATGTCTGACCCTCTTGAAGGTTCTGTGTTTACTAAATAGTCTTTAATAATTTCCATTTCTTCATAAAAGAACCAGAACTTGTTTCTAATGTTTGAAGCTAAGAGCTCTGACTGATATAGCCATTGAAATGACAGCCCCTTGGACCATGAACAACATGAGGGCAGAGGCCAAGTTTGCCTTGATCACCATTGTACCACTAAGAGTTCCCTTTGGCTTTATCTCCCAGGTTATGCTCAGAGACTCTATCAGTCAAGAATTCTTTGGTTGCAAGTGACAGCAATCCAAAGCAAACTAATTAATCACCCCCCAAAAAGGGACTAACTCTCATAACTGTAGTCTTGGGTTAGTGTTTGCTTTAGGAACAGCTGAACCCAGCAGCGCAAACAATGCTACAGCACACATTTCATGTACTTTCTTAGCTCTTTTTCTTTTTTCTCACTTGGCTTCATTCTCAGGCCATCTTTCTTATCACTTGGTTATAAAACTGCCACCATCAGTATCTCTAGGTTTACATCATTCTCATGATAATTCCAGAAAGAAGAGAAAAAGAACACAAACCTCTCTCTCCCAACATTCACACCTGATCACCCAAATGGCACTGATTGGCCTTGTTTGTGTTTTGGAGTAAACCCAGGACCACTCACTGGGCTCAGGAGAACAGGAATTCCAACTAGATAGAATGGGTAAGGAGCTTATCCCTGCAGTGTAGAAGGCAATGACAGCTGGGTGACGCCCCACTGGAGTCGCATTGCTTTGGGCGGGACTGTTCCCCAGAGTGATGCAGAAGTGACAAAAAGGGCAGATTTCCACCTCGGAACCGTAAGTAGCACAGAGTCTGTAGTCAAAAAAAGCTACTAGAATGGAAAGGAAACATCTTCTCCTAAGATCAATACAGTTCTCTATCTCTCCTGCCTCACTGGCCCACATACACACAACAGAAGGAAGAGGATTCAAACAGTTCTGGGGGCCCTGGAAAACGGCAGAGGAGCAATCCCAGTATTAGGGGACAAAGCTAACGTCTCTTGTTACACCAGGAGGGAAAGGAAAAACCACGAACTGAAGCATAAACTTCCTAACTGTCAGGACCATGTCTGGCAGGCAGTGAATACCTCATCATTCTCAAACAGACCATAAGCTTCAGGAAGCCTTCAGTAAATATCCTATTATATTGACAGGAATAAAGTTGAGAAGGCGTGGGCTATGTTTGAGGCAGTAGAGGCTGAAAGAGAAAAGAAAAAAACCTTGTTTCTGATGTCCCTTTGTATCTCACTCATATCCAGATACTGAAATTGAACCACCGCAATGAGCCAAGTATCATATTCCCAAAATATCTACCAGACATTCTTGCCATTTCAGCCTCACTGAATTACTGTGTGGTGCGGCCTTAGAAATATAAATCATGGAGAAGCAGGAAATACGTTTATTTCATTAACCCATCTAGGCCTTCATTTAAGGCCTGCTTAAGCCTCTCTTAGAAACAGCTCTGCAACCTCACCCTGAAAATATTGGGTTGGCCAAAAAGTTCGTTTGGGTTTTTCCGTAAGATGTTACAGAAAAACCCAAACGGACTTTTTGGCCAGCCCAATACCTTGCATTTTGTTTTCCAGCAGCAGCAAACCTGGTGATAGACTATCCTGTAATTCCTGCCTTTCCTCAAAAGTCCTCTCTTTCCAATTTAGTTGCCCAAATGGAGTGCAGAGCTTTAAGATGAGAACATCTTTGTATGGTTCTGTTTGTCATTTCTTGGTCTCCTGGGCAGTCGTTGGCCAGACTTGCTTCTCACTTCCATTCCAATCAACCAGTCACAAAGGGGAAGAAATTATTCCCAAGATTGGCAACAAACATCTGGATGGCATGCAAGAGCCCAGATGACCTTCGGCACAGAACTTGGTGCTCCGTGGAGGGGTTGCACATACAAAATGCTCAACTGATTGCACAAGTAACGAAGACAGATCATTCGGTCATAGCAAGCAACTTTGCATGCTCAGATGACAGAGCAGATACAGAGCAGAGTTTAGGATCAGAGGCCCTGGAGTTAGATGGCCTGAGCTCAGATTCAGGCCATGCACTTACCAGCTGGATGACTTTTGAGCCCATGACTGCCCTTCCCTAACTTCCATTTCCTCAGCAGTATTAATGTTTACCTCCAGGGACTATTGAGAGGCAGCCTCAAGGAAAAACTGTGTATAGGCGGAAACTATAACCTACAAAACATTACTCACTTTGTTATTATTATGACACCCAGACCAAGGAAGGCAAGAGACACATACTTAAGTGGCTCGGCTTAAGGTAAAATTTCAGAGTGTATCCTTGCCACCTTTCCTGTGAGAACCCCCTTGCTTTGTCATCCTGTCCCGTTTCCCAAGAGGCCTGTGTTGTTCTTCATTCTTATTCTCAGCACTTACTACGTTTCTCCTAAAACATCATGGCTGGCTCAGGCTTAGTGGCTTGATGTGTGATCCCTCCCACGGGTATTGGCGTTTAATAGGGAAGGAGACCCTAACTTCTCTCCTAACCACTAGAAGCTTCACCAGGCTCCTGGGAGACATCCCGAAAATGTCACCATCTGGGCCTTTCCCACATGATCGTGTTAAAGGTTTGGGAGAGTGAACAAGGAGAGGAAGAAGAAAGCAAAAGAGAACCTGTTGGGAGTTACTTGTTGCTCCCCAACGTGAAGAAGAGCCTAGTGCCTGGAACATGATAGCTGTTCCATAATCTTGAATGGATGAATAAATGATAGAATGAATGAACGAATGAACAAATAAGTGAAGAGCTGCCCCCAACAGATTCTTCACTCACAAGGAAAAAATCAGTGCAAGCTCACTTTGGCAGGGCACCTCTGAGCAGTAGCCAACTACAATGGCAAACTCCCTGACCAATCCTTTTTACTGGAATTACCAGTAAGCAGAATAACTGACTTGCCTTTCGCTGATTGGATTTTTACCTGCCTTCTTTCTGGAATGTGTTTTTAAAAAGAGGATGGGGGTGGTGAGGAAGAACACGATTTTCATAACAGTGAATGGAACAGGCATTGAAGTCTGTCATATCTGAGGCTAAGACCCAGTTCAGCCATGAATTATTTCTGTGATTGGGCAAATGACTAAACTTCAACTTTTACTTCTATCCATGAAGGAGAAACTCCTGTGGGATACTCCTTGCCCCACTGTTTAAAAAAGAACAGTAATAATGTATTGTGGGGTTTAAAACATATGTGAGAACAGTAGCATAAAGAACAATGGGGGAAATGAAAGTTTTAATGTTACATATCAAGTGGCATAATATTGGAAGGTAGACTGTGATTAAAGATGGATGCAGTAAACCCTAGAGCCATCGATTTACAAAAATAAGAAGAAAATCTGTCTTCACGCAGCTATGTAGTTGCAGAAGGTCTGGGGGATTTCTAGCAGCCCTCAGACCATACCTTGCAAACTGCAAGGAAAAAAAATCTCTCCATATGTTCCACAGTGGGGTTCTGTGGCTTAAGATGCCCCAGCTACCTTTTTGACATCATCTCTAGCCATTCTTCCTACTGCTTCCTCTGCTCCAGACACCCGGGTCTTTGTTGTTTCTTGAGCCCCTCAAGTGTACTCCTTACCCAAGGCCTTTGCACTTGCTGCTTTCCTCTGGCTGAAGACGTTTTCAATACGGAGCTGTAGGGCTTACTGCGTAAGTGTCACCTAATCAATAAAGCTTTCCCTGTTGACCACTCTACCAAAACTACTGCCCCTCATCCCACCCCCATTTCCTTGTCCTGCTTTATTTCTTCCATTGACTTATCATTATCTGTCATATTATTTATTTGTATGTTAATTGCCTGCTCCTCCCACCCACCACTATTCTGGATCCCCAAAAGACCTTACCACGTGATTATGAGTTGTTTCTCTCAAAGGGGAGGCATTTTTCCATGCCTCTTAGTTCGTCATCATTATGCCCGAAATGGTGTTTATGAGAAGTCAGCCTAGGCAGCACCCACTACCACGGACCATCTGTACTTCACAGGGGTTAAACCCACAACCATGTCCTCCTTGGAGCTAACCAGCAGGCCTGGTTCAGAGGTCTGCATCGGGCTTTCTGCTTTGCACGCACAGCCTTTTGTGCAGACTCCAGAGTCTGATGGCTGAAGCTTCTGCAAGACCCTAGGCACTGCTGAATCAGATGTTTTTCAGCTTCAGTGATTCACAAGTTCCAATTTGCAGAACTTTCTAAGGATAGCTATTTTGGGGAGCTCTTTTTCTCCGGCTACCTCTGAAATGAACTGTTCCCCACCCTCAGTTTCACCTAACAGCAAGGTGTTCCTCTGGAAGCCCAATCTGGGGCCATGCTTGTATACTGGCCCTGCTCTAGGCCTTGAAGACATGGCGATGCTCTGTGTTTAGTGTGATAGAAGTTGCTGTTGCAGTGCCTGACCCCAGGCAGGTCCATGCAGCCAAGCCTGACATCCTGTGTTTTCATGTAGCTCCAAGAAGTTGCTTTGTGCTCTCAGCTCTCTAGAAGCAGGGTCCCCTGAGGCACACCAGCACAGGAAAGAATTGTAGAGCTCTATTGGGGGGTACATGTGAATACACAGCTTTGGACAGAAGGGACCCAGCCACAGAAGACCTACTGTCCCATCTACTGAGTTCTAAGACACAGCAGGTTCTCAGGATGGGGAAAGACTCACTCTTCCAACCCATTTCACTCTAGAGTAATTAAGAAATCTGAATCAACTCTGTTAACTCCATCTGCTGAGATTGGGTCTTCTAGAAGCTGATACCAATGGGGTGCGGGGGGACAGTTGCTCTCCTGTCCATGTTTGTTTGGAGAATGCACAGACTTGGGCCAGTGTCTTCATTCCTGATGTTATCTGCTTAGCTCCTGCAGGAAAATGCCACTTCCATGAACAGGGATGGTGACAGGATGGGCCATATGATCAAGGAGCCTGACTTGAAGAAGGATCATCCCGGGCTCACAACAGAGCAATTAAAATCCTGGGCTCAGAATCCGGTCAGCCCACCCTGTATTTGAATCCAGCTCCACATTTAATCATTGGATGACCTGGGCAAGTTACTGCATGTTTCCAACACTGTTTCCCCATCTTGGAGATAAGGGAACACGAGGAACATTAAAAGAGGAGATGTATTAAAGGGTAGGCACACTGCCTGCAGCTCAGTCAGCACTTGGTAAATATTAACAATAATGATTTCTGTTTATGCTGGTACCACCACCCGCCAACCCACGGTAACCTGAGAGGAGCTGTGACAGGCATTGTTATGTGTCCATCTGATTCCATTTTACTTTTCACTTTCTAAGTACTATAGACTTGAAGACTATGCAGGAAGTTAGGTTGGGGTCAGGTGACTGAGTTCTGGCCAGTGGGATTTGAGCATAAATGATGGATGCCACGTACAGCCCTGCTCCTTAAAAGGCCCTGACTTGTGCTTTCTCTCACCCCCATTGGCACAGCTGGAAATGAAGGACCTCAAGAAGGCAGGACCACAGGATGAAAGAACCGCAGGATGGAAGTGCCTGCATGGAGACAGCATGACAGGAAGAGCTGCCCAAACTGTACTGCACTTGGTGAGAGTAAGAAACAGGCGTTTACCATATTGTGCCCCTGACATTTCAGGGTTTGTTACTTTCACATAACATAGCCCATCCAGACCAATTCAGAAATGAAAACTAGCTCAGGGAGTGGATGGAGGAAACTACTGGTGAAGATACAGTGGATATTCCCAGTCAGGTAGAGATGGGCAGTGTAAATTTTCATCAATAAGAAAATAATTGTCATAGTTTTCAAACAAAATTGATTGCTAATTTTCTATACAATTCCCTACTGGAACCAGAAAGTTGTAATAGCATGGGGCAGGTTTTATGACATGAAAACCTTAGACCCCACTTTCTGGTCTTTACAGAGCATCACTGCTGCTCCATTTCCATACCCCAAACTTCACAGGATTCTGTGGATTAAAAACATCCTCTCCATAAATTTCAGTAAATTAGCAGTGAATTTCTGCAGTGAAAACATATTCTCCTTTTAAAATTGCATGTGTCTCATCTGGGGACCACCTGTCAAAGGAAGCAGCCACTTGTAATTAAGGATACACAAAATCATAAATGATCACAGCCAGTTCATGTTAGAATGTGGCCACAGATGTTTAGCAAAACACCAGACTTCCTGGACCATGGCTGTCATATACAAATGGGCCAGATATTAACCCTGTAAAGCTCTGTTTTGAAGACGTGAAGGCCTTTGCATGTACTGTTCCCTCTGCCTGGAACGCTCACTCTTCATATAGCTAATTCTTCATCTTCAGACCTCTCCCCAAGGGTCACCTCTTCAGGTTTGCCTTCCCTGACTACCCTTTATACAAGAGGTATCCCCTCCCTTAATTCTTGACTCTGCACCCTATCCACTTCCTTTATAGCACTTACACAATCTGTAATTTTCAGGGATTTTGTTTACTTGTTTATTATCCATTTCTCCCCCTAGACCTACGTAACCATGAAATCCACCATGATCTCTAAAATTCCAAATATATGAGCTAATAAAGCCCCTGTAGTGTTTAAACCAGTTTCAGCTGAATTTGCTGATGTTACACCTGATTTTTACAGCTAAAAATCTTCCTAACAAATATCTCTCCTTTCTATAGTATATTATTGTCTTTCCTGATCTTTTGTATATAAATTAAAAATCTTGTATGTGTCAAGTCCTGTATTAAGTGATTTATTTAATCTTCACAATAACTCTGAAAGTTAGGAATCATTTAATGCTACTTTATAGGTGAGGAAATTAATGTCCAAAAGTTGTAACTAACATGGGTTACTTTTTGTCAAGCTTGCATCCCTTCTTGTGGGACAGGTGCCCTCCCCAACTCTGTGATTCTGAGGGAGCTGTCATTCAAGTATACCACAAGGGTAGGCACAGGATCGAGGCTAGCCAATTGGAGCATCTCTCCACCTGGACTCTGTGACTGGGCCAGAGGGAGACAAATGACCCAAAAAAAGCCAATCACAGTCCTTTCTTGGCACATAAATGCTAGGATAGTAAGAATCTCTCTCTGACTCTAGGATCACACAGTAAGAAGACCTCATAACCCTGTTACTACTGGGAGATCTCTTGCTGCCATGCAGAGAGAGCCTGCCTAAGAATAAAGCCCACATCCAGCGAGAGTGAGTGAAAAAGAGGCCAAGGGCATCACGTGAACTCCTGGATCCAGCTGTGCCTGAGACATACATCTTGGACTTCTCAGTTGCAAGAAGCAGTAAATTTGTCTTATTACTTAACATGGTCTGAGTTGGGTTTATACCACTTAATTCTCTTGATTTTCCTCAAAGTGACCACTTCCCATTAACCTCACTGACCTATCAGTTGACAACATGTCAGCTGTGCCAATCCAGCCACCCCTGTTTCCTCTCTACCCCTTACATGTCACATTTGGTCCAGCCTCTAGAACAGGCATATGCTATTCCTCCTACCTGACTGCCAAATTATGTCTTTCTAAAGGGGTTCACTTTTATTTTTTTATTTATTTACTTTTTTGTTGACGTATAGTTGATTAACAGTATTGTGTGTCAGATATACAGCAAAGTGATTCAGTTTATTTTTCCAGATTCTTTTCCATTCTAGGTTATTATAAGATATTGAACATAGTTCCCTGTGCTCTACAGTAAATCCTTTGTTTATGTACTTTATGTATAGTAGTTTGTATTATTAATCCCATACTCCTAATTTATCCCTCCCTCCCTCTCTTTTCCCCTCTGGGAGCCATAAGTCTGTTTTCTATGTCTGTGAGTCTGTTTCTGTTTGTATTATTTTTTAGATTCCACATAAAGTGATATCATGTAATATTTCTCTATCTGAGTTACTTCACTCAATATGATCGTCTCTAGGTCCATCCATGTTGCTGTAAATGGCAATATTTCATTCTTTTT